>NC_132890.1:2788589-2863589 GCF_030463535.1 Salminus brasiliensis
TCCCAGCCCACAGGTATGACACACTAATGACTAATTAGTGCTACAGAAATGTGCTTGAGCATCAAAAGTCTTTCTTTGATGTCTGTTTATATATATATATATATATATATATATATATATATATGTGTATGTGTATGTGTATGTGTATATGTGTATGTGTATGTGTATATGTGTATATGTATATATATGTATGTGTATATGTATATGTTTTTTTAATTTTTTTAAAAACCCAAGTGAACTCGATGCTAACCTGCTCTGTGCATGTTTGTGGCTGTGCATATGTCAGGTGCAGTGAAAGGTGCTCCTACAGAAGTGTTGCAGCCGTCGGATGGGCGGGCGAGCTTGCTTGAGTCCATTCGTAACGCTGGTGGCATCGGCAAAGCCAAACTGCGGAACGTTAAAGAACGCAAGATGGAGAAGAAGAAGCAGAAGGAGCAAGAGCAAGGTCAGAACGACAGTCTGCACAGACTGAGCTCACAGTTGCTCATCGCCACATTGACCACCAACCAGAATTGGCTCCTTTTTCTAATCTGAAAAACTTTGTTTTCCAGTTTTGATGATTACCTAAGGATAAATAATGTGCAGGTTTGGGGTTGAAGCATAAAAACAGATTAAATTGAAACAGCTTATTTGGAACAGGGTTATAATCTTACCAACACTGCTGAACAGTGGCATTTAGAAAGGTCAGGTGGAAAAAGTCCACTTTCATTCAAACTGCCCTATTAAGCCCTTCTCTTAAGATGTTTGACATTTGCCTCCGTTGTACTGACGGATATTTCAGCCATTTCAGATAATTCGCTAATCAATAGTAAAGCAATCATTTTCCCCATTTACTTACAGTGCTGTGTATGTAAGTAAGTTTTAGGCACCTTACAAACTGTTTATCTGCTAAGTAAAACACTGATATTAGAATAAACACTAATAATAACACTCCTACAGAAAGTGGTGGTGGTTCTCCATCACTATGTTCATCATTAGAACATCTCCAAAGTTCTCCTCATGGAGTCTAGTGTTATTTAGAGTTCTCCTCAGATCAACACCTGGTTTGGTGGTAAATCAGGGCTTAATGATGGTAAATCAGGTGAGCTGCTGATGATGATGATGATGGAGGTGAACACATCCTCCACGCTGTGCTGGCTGGACTGGGGAGCGTCCAGGAGAACCCTGGAGGAACCGAGCTCTGTTCTTCAGACTAGCTCACCGACAAGATCTCACTACTTTCTTTCTTCAGAATGAGAAGCTCTTGTTTCTCCTTTTTACTGGATTTATGTTCACCTGCTTTATCTGTTCTGATGAGATCTGGAGCTTCTACAGTAGAAACCCTCTCACTGATAAGAGACAGGGTTTAGAATAGTGGGATTAGGGGCCTTATAATATATATTATTATATCAGTATGAGATTTAAAATTTTAGACTGACTGACTGACTGTGTGTCATAAACTGGCCTCTCAATAAAAGCTAAGCTGTTCTGTTAACCCCCCCCCCCCCCCCTGCAGTTGGAGCAACAGCCAGCGGTGGAGATTTTATGTCTGATCTCTTCAATAAACTGGCCATGCGCCGGAAAGGTGAGTTTCCAGCTTGTGATTTGTGAATTCTGGGAGAATTCTCAGAAAAGTGGTTCTTCGCAATGTTGTTAACTGTGTGTTTCTGTGATTGGCAGGCATTTCAGGTAAAGTCCCAGGGGGCGGAGACCCCACAGAAGCACCACCTAGTTCCGGTAGTGCATTTGCTAGGATGTCTGACGTGATCCCGCCCCTGCCTGCACCACACCAGCCGACCGCAGAAGACGATGACGACTGGGAGGCGTAGCCAAAACCCAGCGTCTTCTCCGCTCTGTGCTGGGGGCAGATCAGATGAGCAGAAATGAACATTTATGAATGTAGTTTTTAAAATGAACTGAAAGCAGGGGGTGAGGTATGAAGTTTTAAGCACTTCAGGGAAGAACCTGGCTCCAGTTTTGGTGTGTGAAGGAACCACATCTCTTCATGAGGCACTGTACTGCCTGCAGTGTGAGGCAGAGAGGCAGAGAAACCCAGATACAGGGGAAGATGAGGCTGCATAAACACAGCAGGCTGTAAAAACCAGATCAGAGGGAGGTGCTCTATTCTATTCTCCACTCTTTTAACCTGGTCAGATTGTTAGTTTTCTATCAACCAGTGATGAATTGCCTTTTTTTTTTTTTTTTTTTTTATAAAAGTAAATGTTTCATAAGATCTGTGACCCAGTTCATAAAAGCTTTCTAAAGAAAAGCCTAAAGAACAATTTTAAGAAAACAAAACTATAAAAGTGTCTTAAATATAAATCTAAAAAATAGATATTATTAATTATTAAGTCTTAAATATTCTCTTACTGTGGTTTCTTCTGTAGGCCCTCTATAACAGTCTTTTATTATGCAGTTTACAGCTCATCATACACAACACCTGTTTATTCACCATTATTCAGTAAAATCTGCAAAAAGAGGAAAAACAGGATCAAACTAAGTGGTTAAAAACCCCAATAAACAAGATCTAGAAGATCTAGAAGTGACTGTGGGGGGGAAATAGGAAAAATCCTCCTGTGGGGTGACCTCAGCAAGACCTCGCTTTCCTTATGTAGAAACAGACTTTGAGCACTTTAAAGACGAGGGGCCTTTTATTCACCAATTCTTCTAGAGAAGAAATTTCTTCTTAAAACCCACTTTTTCATCAAGATTCTGATATTCATCAGCGTTTTTCTATTTGGGAAGTTCTCAGATATTCTCTTCTTAAGATCTTATTTAGGCCATTTATAACATTTTACGCTGTACTTCACAGCTTATCGTAAACAAGGAGGATTAAGACGTAATTATCTTAATCTTAAACCAGTGCAGATGAGGAAAAACAGAATCAAGAAGTGAATTTTCCTGATTTGATCCAGTTAAATTAGACAGTAATTCTGTAATTCAGCTGTAATTAAGCTGATCAGTTTAGAGGCCGACCTTCTGAACTTGTGTGAGGCTGCAGTGAGGTTAAGTAAATATTTAAGAGCACAGTGTTTGGAGAATATCAGATGTTCTTAAAAGCATCAGGGAAAAGTTAAGAAGAAACATCAGGAAAAGGCATGAAGACTTTCTTTTGAGACAATTTTGTGAAGCTGGCCCCAGCTCTTTTAAAACCACCATGAATCTGACCTAGACTTTCAGTTAGTACTTCTCTTAAGAACTAATTTAAGAAACTTTGTAGGCAGATTAGTGAATGAGGCCCATGCTCCTCATTATTCCTGTAAAATTAGACATTAATTCTGTAATTCAGCTATTTAAACTGACCGTTTTAGAGACTGACCTTCTGACCTCTTGCAGTCTAAGGCAGCTGTGAGACTGCTGTAGCATAAGGAAATGTTTAAAAACATTTTTAAGTAGAAAAAAATGAAAGAAGTATTTTGTTAAGAATAAGAATTTATCTGAAGAAAAAAAGTTAAGAAAAAAAAATGCAAGACACTTTTTTTCTGAATCTGGCTCTCAGATTTGAGAATAGGGAGCTGTCTATACGGAGCCTTAGCCTGAGAGAAGCCAGGAGCCTAATTTAGAGAAACTGCACATCTCGCATAACCAGCAAACTTCAGCTGGGATTTATCAGTTCATCAGCTTCAGACGAGGAAGCTTAATAGGATGGAATATTGACAGGTGAAAACTCCTGACATATGGATGAGGCTAAAAAGGTCCCTCGCTCACTTCCTTGCTCAGCTCATTCTAAGCTCTGAATTTCCTGTATAGTGCCAACACCCCCCCCCCCCCATCTTTTCTACAGCAGCCTGCCAATCAGAAAGGAGAAAGAACAACTGATTTACATATGATTTCTGTCCAAGAAAAACAAAAGCAACATTTTCCGACATGATTAGCCGTCAGCAACAGCTGCGCTTTACATTGGGTGACCATTTCATGATGAATGAAGCAACCGAAATGATCCAAAATTAGATTTAATAAAAATATCTTGCATTTACAGTTAAAGAGGATTATTCTGGGCCATGATGATCTAAAGCAGAATAAGACAATATTTCCGTCATAAAATCTCAGCAAGTAGGAACTCCAGGCTTCCAAGCTGAGGAGCACTTGAACGTGGCGTTTGGGTAATTGCTTTTTTCACCCATTGGGTATCTGAATGGATTGTTTTTGTCAGCCATATTTTGATAAGTAGCTCTGTGTGTTGGAAAACTGCCACACTGCCATCATTCAGGCATTTCTGTGTGCGAGCAGGCATAAATGAGGGCCTTGTTCTGCGTGTCTAAAGCACTAACACTTCGTGTACTGCAGCTGCTCGGAGAGAGACAAATAAATGCTAATCTGTTACACAAGCCTCCGTTTATTATAGAAAGCATCTGTTAACAGCGTAGTTGGAACATGGATCAAATGTACTGCATCATACACTGACCGGCCACTTCATTACAACCACATCCTTGTCCATTATAGGAGCACTGTGTAGTTCTAGCTATGTGCTTATTCTTCAATGATCAGGACCCCACAGGACTGACCATCACAGAGCAGACTGTAGTATCTGGGTGGTGGGTCAGTCATTCTCAGCACTGCAGTGACACTGACTGACAGGGTGGTGGTGGTGAGTGTGTTAGTAGAGTGTGTTGTGCAGCAGGTGGTGGTAAGAGTGGATCAGACCCAGCAGTGCTGCTGGAGTGCTTAAACACTGTGTCTGTCTGTCCACTCACTGTCCACTCTATTATTAGACAACACTCCTACCTAGCTGGTCCACCCAAGTCAGAGACAGAAGTTCTGTATCTGCTGCTGCACACTGCAGCTTGGGTTGCTCATCCTCTAGTCCTTCATCAGTGGAGCTCACTGGACACTGCTGGCTGGATACTGGCTGGTGGACTATTCTAGGCCCAGTAGCTCTGCTGGGTCTGATCCACTGATCCACTCGTACCAGCATCCGTGTCACTGCAGGGCTGTGAATGACCCACCACCCAAATACTACAGTCTGCTCGGTGGTGGTGAAAAACAAACAGGGTCTGCAGAGAAACCGATGGATACAGTCTGGAATTATAGAAGTTCTCCTATAATGGTCAAGGAGGTGGTTTTAATGAAGTGGCTGGATGCTGTACTTTAAAATTAATTCTTTATAGAGAACTAAAATAAGCTGTAACGTGTTGTCTGGTTGAATGTTTGAAAGAAAAGAGGCCAGAACTCCAGTACAGAAGCACAGCTGCTGAAACACAGAGGCTGAGGCACTTAAAGGAGGAGAGGGAAAACTGCTGGAGCATGCCTCAATTATTTACATGGCTTTTAAACAGTCACACAACTACATGCACTTTGTTACACACAGCCAGACATGCTCATGAAAAGCTCCCGCTCGGATGAGAGACGTCTTCTGGTGTTCTGCTCAAAGCTGCTGCGTTTGCCGCTTCTCCAGGAAAAACTGCAAAATCAGACAGATATTCAGAGACACGGCTCATATTGTACACACACACACACACACACACACACACACAGCCATGCTTGGTGAGAAACCTACTGACAGAAAAGCTTTGATACACATAAACTCCATCTTTGCTCTCTCTTTCTCTCTCACACACAAACACAGTCAAAGACTCCTCTACTCCTGCAGATATACATACGGTTATACACTTCACTTTATAGATGTTCTTTCATGGTCACATGGCCTTGCGCACACACACTCAGACATGCCTCGGATCACCACTGTCCTGACAAAAACCATGCATCTCCAAAATGTTCATCTCTGCACTTAGAGCTGGGCAATATGAGGATATTTTATATTGTGATGACAGTATGATTTTCTAAGCATATGGAGGAGACTGTTAGTGCTTAATAAACACTGATCATCTGCAGGTTTTACTACTAACAGTGTGATTAGACTGAAGGGTTCATTAGATGAAGAGCAGCAGATGTTGAGTAGAAATCACTGTATTCAGTACAGGAGAGAATCTAAGTAGTAGTTTATAAGAATCTGCAGCTACTGATGTTTGTAGTCAGTGATTACAGGTGATGTATCGTAATAAATATCGTCTATTATGAAAAAAAGGCTTTAATTATTGTGATATAGTATTTTTGCCATATCGCCCAGCCCTATCTGCACTCTATATTTGGACTAAAAGTATTTAGACACCCGCTGATTAATTCACGTTTCTTCGGAAATCAAGGCTATTAAAAAGAGCTGATCCTGATTTTGTTGGAGTAACTGTCTCTACTGTCCAGAGAAGAAGACTTTCTACTAGATTTTGGAGGAGGAACACTGCTGTGAGGATTTGATTGCAATTAGTGACAATGCAATTAGTGTTAGTGAGGTTGGGATGATGATCGATGACAATGATCACCACCCCACCTCATCCCAAAGGTATTCCAGAGAACAGTTCTTTCACTGCTCCACAGCTCCTCAATGCTGGGGGGCTTTATACCCTTCTCTAGCTCATGCCTGGTATGAGGCAGCATGATGCCAATAGGATCATGATGTTTATCTGCTCCAGAGAGTCCTATTCTATTGGCAGTACTTCTCTTTAGGGACTAGGCATGTGTCTGTGTGTCTGTGAGTTTGTGCGTGCATTTGCACATCTCCCTCAGAAGTATGTGGAAGTTAAAGTAGCTTAATGCATTCATTAGAAGGGGTGTCCACAAACATTTGGACATATAGTGTATATATGTATTTTGACCAAAACCAAAAATAAAATAAAACCTTGCTGTAACCCAACAGTGTCTTACCCTCCTGATGCTGGCGAAGGCTGGGCCGAAGCTGCTGTGAGTGCGAGTGCTGGCTCTGATCCACTCCGGAAGCTTCTGCAGCGTACCAGAGCGCGAGTAGCGCCGATCACAAAGCACAATGCAGGCGTAATCACCCCGGTGACGGATCGCCCGGCCTGCAGCGGACAGGAAGTGATTAGACTCCAGAGGAAAGTGGAGAAGAAAAAGATAAACATCAGGGCTGTTCCGTCCCTCTGCTGCACCCCAGGAACCGCACATCCATAAATCTGCTGCCTCCAGAAACTGAAGAGCAGCCAAGAGCAGCGACTGCACTGCTTCAGTCTCCGTAAGCATGAATATCACCAAGCCAGCCACGCAAGACGTCCCCTACCTATCGACTGATTTACAGCCTTCATGCATAGATTTTCAATTAAGGCTTTTCCAGGACTTCTGCCATCCATGTGAGGCTGGGGAGAGAGAGAGAGAGAGAGAGAGAGAGAGAGAGAGAGCTGGTTGAGCGACACGGAGGACACACAAGCATCCGTCTTAGTTAGATAGGTATCATGGCTGGGGGTTTACCTGTAGGCCTAGTTAGTTGTAGGACCAGGGCAAAATGTATGTGTGAGGGTGGAAATACATATATGAATGCATTCAGCTACTTTAAAGTGCCCCATTGCTGACACAGATGTGCAAATGCACACACACAGCTTGTCTAGTCCCTGTAGAGAAGAAGTACTGCCAATAGAATAGGACTCTCTGGAGCAGATCAACATCATGACCCTACTGGCTCCATGCTGCCTAATGCCAGGCGTGGGCTATAGAGGGCTATAAAGAAAGCCCCCCAGCATTGAGGAGCTGTGGAGCAGTGGAAGAACTGTGTTCTCTGAAATGATGGTGATGGAGCTCCATCCAGAACTTTTGGGAAGAGTTGGGGAGTTGGGGATGATGAGGTGGGGTGGTGTTTATCCAACATCCTAACAACACCGCTTAAAAAATAATAATCTAAAACAATCTCTGTAATACCCCTGATTTTAGAAGAAACAATGAATGAGCAGGTGTCCCAATAATTTTGTCTCTATCTCTATAAATTTATACTTCTTTATCTGTTGTAATACAATTTACTAAACACTTAACTTAATGTTTTTATGGTATGAAAAAAACATTGATATGATGGGAAAAAGGGTTTCTTAAAGGTTCTTAGGAAAGGCAGTGGTTCTCAGGCTCTTTTATGATGCGTATCCTTTTCCCCCCTCAGACATGGAGGTTGTCAGCTTACCAGCAAGAACGCAACATTGGTATGAATGTGTATTTCATGTGATTCGATTTGCTTCACCAACCATGTTCTTATCCAAGTACGCCATCTTCTCCTGAAGCTCTGGGGACTTAATGTTGGGGTAAGGCATTCCAACCATCACAATACACCTGAACACACACACACACACACACACACACACACACACACAATACTTTAAGGAAAGGTTTGGCAAAAAGTAATCAACATTATTGATTCAGTCAAGCAACCATGATCTGTTTGGTATCTGCTGCTTATCTAGTTTACTGTGGGAGATGCTAGGCTAACACGGCTAAAACTAAAACCCCACTGTATTTAGACTGTCACCAGTCACACTGCTAATGCATTGTATCTGATAGAGAATACAAAACACATCCAAACCTCACCTGCCCAAGTCATCAGAAAAGTTAATCCCTTCACTCATCTTTCCTCCCACCACAGAAAACAACAGCGCCCCCGACTGCCCTCCTCCAGTACTGCTACAGCGCTACCGAAAAAAAAATAGTGTCAACAATCACTATTGTAGATGTTAAAGTCTCCTGTTTTATATTATATTATATATAATTGTATTGAAAACTCACCTGGATACACTTTGAGTACTCAGTCAGCACCTGCTCCACCTGACTGGCTTTCTTTGGCTCCTGGAAAACCTAAAAAAAAAAAATGGACAGAGTATTTGTTTCCCTCAATGTAGTGATTCTACAATTCATCCCTCTAGCTAGGTCTCCTCCACCACACTACGCTTCCAGCTCTAGAGGGAGGAAAGCTAGCATGTAAGGCCAGCCAACCACCGCCGCCGCTAAGGCAACATCACTGCACAGCTGAATGCGACTGGAGGAGAACACCAAATGCCAGTTCAGGTACACTGGCTAGCATCGTAACGAGTGAGCACAAGGCCAGTTGAGCTCTTTTGTACTCCCACCTATGGATGACTGTGGAGATTAAACTTGGGGTCTCCAGATTATTCATTGAAATAAAATATTTGATTCCAGATTGGCACGACCGTCTCAGCCGGAATTAAATATTTTATTTTAATGAATTCGGCCCTCCAGGACCAGAATTGCCCACCCCTTCGTCTCTGTGTTTTCAGTACTTGCCTTCTTTTTGGCTGCGAGACGTTGGAGAACACCAGTGCTCTCCCAGTGAGCCAGAATTCTCCTCTCATATTCATAGGAGGGGAAGAAACAGACCACGCCCCCTGGTACCACGTTACACAGGTTGGACAGAACACGTCCCGTCTCTTCCATCTGACAGATGCACACAGACAACAGTCTGTCAACACTGAGCATGGTTTTAAAATGAAATATTACAGATTACAGACTAAGCAAGATTATACATGTAATGTAAATACATGAGAAATCCTGATTTCGGGTCTGTGTTTTCAGCTCGTATCTGTGTGCGCTTTACCATCTGTGGTGTGTCTCTGGTCTGGAACGTGAATTCAAGTCCTTGTCCTGAGGGCCCAGCGCA
Organism: Salminus brasiliensis; assembly: GCF_030463535.1. Lineage (NCBI taxonomy): Eukaryota > Metazoa > Chordata > Actinopteri > Characiformes > Bryconidae > Salminus > Salminus brasiliensis. The sequence goes on from NC_132890.1 coordinate 2,798,008, forward strand.
GAGGACGATGGGTAGAATATTCTCTGGAGGTATGACATGACCTAAAACACAGAATTTCACAAACATGAACAGTTCTGCAGACACACTGCAGGCAGCAAACCCACACCCACACCACTCTCACCACACGAGAACTCTGCAATGCGTTCCTCTGAGACCCCTGCTGACAGCAGAAGTTGCTCCTTAAAATCGGCCACCTGCAACATAAAGAATTACTGTCTATCATTTAAACAAAAATAATTATTACAAATAGTGTTCAAGTAATACATTTTCTACCAGTCTGCATTGTTACACTTTAAGTGTACCATAATCCCCATAATCTCAACCACTATTTCTAATCTCTTAATTATGTACTTATATACATAAAATATATGGAATATATGGAGATCAGAAAGATGTAATATGCAGGTCTTTCAATATGTATTTACTCAAACATTTATATGTATATATAAATAATATATACAAGAAAAATATATTCAACTACCTCGACCTAAAATATTATTTAAATTAACGGGAACAACAAAAAAACTCCATTCCATACCAGGATGTCCGCCCTCTACTGCGCAGTATATATTTATATTTATATATATATATATATATATATATATATATATATATATATATATATATATAGCATGACATTATAAATATATATTTTATATATATAGTCATGCAAAAGCCTTGTATCGGTTTGTTCTTGTTCTTTTTTTACATTGTATCAGAATTTCATTATTAAAGGACCAAAAGAAATGATCCAACATGTCTCAGAATAAAGTTTTTTCCATTCGTCCTCTGAAGCTGCTATTTTGCAGAGATGAGGTTTTTGCGTGACAGCGAGAATACTGAATTCTTACACTTCCCTTTTTAGATTTCTTTTTTTCTGTACTTTTTTTTTCTCTTATATTTCTATTTTAGATTTTTATTTTTTGGTTTACCTATATGTTCCTTGTATCTTGTTTAGGTGATCTGGCAGCTGCTTAAAAAAGTCTAAAGTGCTAAACGTACCATATATGAGTATATATATGACAAATAAACAAAAACAATTACTTAAAAAAATAAAATTAGAAGTTACTGTGTTTTTCCTATGAATCTGTATTGCTATACACCACGGTTTCCAAAGTTTACACTGTCAGAAATGAAGGAATTGTACAGGTACAGATTTTAGCTTCCTAAATTACAAGCAATCTATTTAATCTATCTAAACAATTAAAGATTTAACAAGGTTCTTATGATCTAACTAAGTACCTTAAAACAGTTAACAACATTCTCTTTCTCAGCTTAAAGAATCCCATTTTATTTTTCATAACTAATATAATACAAATCCTGGAGGAAATGCAACAATAAAAAAAGAATGTATAATAAAATGAATATGATATAATCATGTCCCCCAACTAAAGGTACTGAAGTCGTACCCTTGACGGTGCCACCCCACAGCAGTGCGATTTTTCTGAGAGTGTAGGCACATAAAAATATATATTAAACAGCTTTCAGTGGGAGGTGAGACTTTGTTTGTTTAAGCCAGCACTATTATTAGAGTACATATGAATAATATGCATATAAAATGTTGAGTTTTTTATGTTGAGTTTTTTTATTGTACTTTCTTAAACTAAACGGTGGTTCCAGGCTTTTTTCTTCCTTGGTAAAACCTGGAAAAACTCAGACAGTTGCATTGCTTTGCATGTAGTTGCTGGTTAGCAATCCTTAGGGTGTAGTAAAAGTCAATATTAAATTGAAGATATAAGATTTAAAGTATTTCTGTCTTGAGGAAGCCCAGTATCACTGCAGTTTTACCTAGAATTTGGTTAGTCAGGGCAAATCTATACAGTGGTTGAGGGCTGGGCGATATGGTAAAATGCTGGATCACGATATTTAAAGACCTTTTTTGTGATATACAATATTAATCACAATACATAATACACACTCACAGACTAAAAACATCAGTAGCGACAGATTCTTATAAAAAAAATTCAGATTCTCTTCTGTACTGAATACAGTGATTTCTACTCAACATCTGCTGCTCTTCATCTAATTAACCCTTCAGTCTAATTACACTGTTAGTGCTTAATAAACATCTACTGATCAGCTGCAGGTTTTATTACTCCTCCATATGCTTAGAAAATCAATATATATTAAAATATCGTCATATTGCCCATCTCTAGTGTGTGCACTGAGAAAAGATCTTGAATCAAACCTGCGTACTTCTAACCTAACCTAAAAGTACTTTTTTGATTAGTTTTTACTGTATTTATTAATTCTAATGTTTTTTTTTTTACTGTAGCAGTTACACTTGTGAAATTACCGTATTTACCCTAATAGTGCGTTCTCCATGCACCCAACGTCCATACCCAGGCGGTTGGGTATACTCACAGGTTGCATCGTTCCCCCGGCGATAATGACAGCCCTGCATTCTTGGACAACCTTCGCAAAGTGAACTGCAGCATTCAGCATGAGGAACTTCAGACTGCCCTGAGCCAGACAAGCTGAGAGAGAGAGAGAGAGAATTATAGAATTTCCCTCAATGTGTAAGTGTGAATTCACGTGTACATGTGTGCAGATCACCTTGTTTGTCCATCACCACTCTCCCATCTTTGTTGGAGCTAGTGAGAGCAAAAAGGAAGCTTTCAACCAGCATCATGGGGGATGCCATAGAAGGTCTGTCGTCTACTGCTGCCTGCTGTTCTGGAGGAGCTACAACAGACACGCACAACAGAAGGGATACAAGTGACCATCAGCCCAACTTCTGGAGAGCCAGAATTCTACTTAGTTCCAACCTAAGCTCTCCACAGCTACTTTATATGAATGTATGTTTCTTCACATGTGGATTAGGTGTTCCAGAGCTTTGGGTTCGAAGCTGGTCTCAGCAGGAAGATGGATCTCCAGGCGGCAAATGAGAGACACTCTTAAAAATGAAGGTGCTTTAAATGGTTCTCTGAGCTCTGAAACACAGAAGACTCACCTCTGGCTTCATGAAGAACTTGGAGGAGAGACGAGTGTGAGTGGGAAGAGCCTTTTAAGCCTTTTAGGTCTAAAGAACCCTCGCATCAAGGTTCTTTGCACTCACATGCATCTCTACTTGTTTCATGGAACAAAAAGTGGTTCCTTTATTGCACTGATCAAAGAACTCTTTGAAGAACCTTATTTGTAAGAGTGTATGTGGTGCTCAGTGAGAGAGTGTCACGCAACATATCAGAGTTGGAAGGGTAACAGTACCTGCGGGTTTGGTCTGGAGGCTCTGGAGGAAGCGTCCAAGGCCTTCAGTATGGCGATTCTCCTTGTTCACAGCGCTTGAGTGTGTGCTTACACCACTCCCTTCATACTTCTCTACAAAACCACACAGCTACACACACACACACACACACACACACACACACACACAAAGCTCAACAGTGTCCAGTTTGCAGTGACCGTGTTTGAGAATGTGTGATAATGCCTCTCTACCACTCACCTTCCTGCTGATCATGCTCTTCTCAAAGTATTTCTGAACCTTCATCAGAGAGACAATTAGAAAAAGAGATCAATACATATGTATATTGCAGATTTTCAGCATAGAACAAAGTTTATTTATTTATTTGTTTACTAGAAATATCTAAAATAAAGGGTGTGACCACAGAGTTTTGGTTCTGTCGTCAAAAACAGATTCATTTTTTTTATATTTCAATATTTTAAAGATTATACTGGCCACGTACATGGTCATATATGGTACACCTGGCAGTGAAATGCTTAGGCGGCTGCCTGATCATATAAAACAAGATTAAAAACAAGATAAAAAGTTGTTAATTTTAGATTTGGAGGTTTGGCGTGACAGTAATGTACATGGCTGCTGTACCTTGAATAGGTTTATATTGTCAATCTGGGCTCTGAATAGGAAGTCATTGATGGTCAGCAGTTCAGTTCCTGTAGTAAAGACAAATACGTCAAATAAGTCAAACGTCAAATGAAATACTATTAAAAAAAAATAATGAAAGTAACATACATAGGTAATAGATAATTACCTGACTGAGTGCTCTGAGTAACAGGATTCAGGGCCACTTTCCCTGTAGTCAGAAATCACATGCATTAGCATCACAGCAAATGCACACCCACACTCTCTCACCTAGTCTAATACCCTCAAAAAACACACACGCCACACACAGCTGACCTCCAAGAGTCCGCACAAGCCCCTCGAGCACAAACAGGATCTGTTTGATGTACATCAGATTCTTGGCCTTCAGGCGGCTCCTGGAAGAGATGGGAACAGTGCGGTGCAGTTTCTTTCAATAATACAAATATAAAACTAATAATAAAATAAATAATACAAAATACAAATAAACATCTGTATCTGTGTGGGTTTTGCTAGAACAGTGAGTAAGTGTTAAAACGTCAGAGGGATTTAGTTTACCTGTAACGCTCACAGTACTGGGAGAGCTGCGAGTGAGCCCTGCAGAGCTGAAGCACAAGAGACGTCAAACCAAATGAACCAAGTGCTGGAGTTTATCTGTGCTTATCAGAACTGCACGATGTATCAGTACTGTGATGATGTTGCTGTTTTATTATGTTATATATTATATATAAATGAATTGGTGAGTCAGTCATGTGATTAAAGGCTACATCCCGTCTTTCAGCAGCAGTGAGAGAGTTTTACTGTAGAAGCTCCAGATCTCATCAGAACAGATAAACCAGCTGAACATAAATCCAGTAAAAAGGAGAAACAAGAGCTTCTCATTCTGAAGAAAGAAAATAGTGAGATCTTGTCGGTGAGCTAGTCTGAAGAACAGAGCTCGGTTCCTCCAGGGTTCTCCTGGGCGCCCCCCAGTCCAGCCAGCACAGCGTGGAGGATGTGTTCAACTCCATCAGCAGCAGCAGCAGCAGCAGCAGCTCACCTGATTTACCATCATTAAGCCCTGATTTACCACCAAACCAGGTGTTGATCTGAGGAGAACTATAAATAATACTAGACTCTGTGAGAGAGGAGAACTTTGGAGATGTTCTAATGATGAACACGGTGATGGAGAACCACCACCACTTTCTGTAGGAGTGTTATTATTAGTGTTTATTCTAATATCAGTGATTTAAAGAAAAGCAGATGTGGTGTGGCTTGGATTACACAAATACTGTGATACATAAAACACCGTTTCCTACTGAAGACTGTTAAGGTTAGTGTTTGCATGTCTACCTGTGCTCCATTGACCTCAGCACTGTGTAGGGCTGTGATTGTATCCGTTAGGTTGTGAGCCTCATCAATAATGACAATCTGGTCCTTCAGTTTGATTCCTGATGCTTTGCGAGTGGCTGCATGCAGCAGCGACTGATATGGCAGCACCACCACCTGAGACACAGTGACAGAGAATCACATTTAAAGAAAATACAGAAGGTCAGAATATTAGGAGATGGGCATAATGGTCCTTTGGTGATTTACGTATACAAGAACATGAGTTTAGGAGAGTGGGTATAGCACTATAGCACTAGCAATAGTACCACTAACTGCACTAGTTTCTAATCCCCGTCCTCCACCCTTAGTCTGCCTTTGCCAATTCCAACCCACTAATTAACACAATGCTACCAGCATGCAGGGAGGGGAAAATCTAGCAAGGGCTTTATCCAGGTCACCTGAAGTCAGCCTGCAGTTTTTGAGCAACTATGTAACTAACCATTCCTTCCAGCCAGAGAGAGCAAGGCTCACTTGGAGTCCCAGCAATGTTTGCGGGGAGCTCATTGATGCTCATGGAGGTCTCACCCACCTCATGACTTACAGGACTTACAGGATCTGCTGCTAACGTTAGTCTTGGTGCCAGAGACCACAGCAGGACACGTTCAGAGGTCTTGTGGAGTCCATGCCTTAGATATTAATATTAGGTACTAATGTTATGGCTGATCGGCTTACACACACAGCGCATGCAGACAATCAATAAAGTTTATCTCCTACACCTCTTCATTGATGGTAATAAACAACAACAATAAAGGTCAATAAACCATTCTGAGCGTGTCAGCGCATACACCTGTGTGTACCTGGGCTGCGGGAATAGCCAGCCGTGTGCTGTAATATGGGCAGGTGTGTGTGTCTCGGCCGTGCTGCAGGAGCTGCTCGATATCTCGCACTTTCACCAGCACCTCATCTCGCATTGCCATCATCTTCTCGTAGCCTGTAAAGGGGCAGGTTGCCTTGGCGACGCCGCGACGGCGCTTTGGCTCCGAGTCTGGCTTGCTCAGCTTGTCTGGGGACAGAGGTCAGAGGTCACCATCTTTCTGCGGGATCTGTGCAGCCACCCTTCTGATCATCACCCACATAATTTGTCTTTCTGGCTGTGTGTGGTCTGTCTGCTTTTAATGATGACCAGTAGGTGTTGCAGTTATAGTGTGTGTGTGTGTGTGTGTGTGTGTGTGTGTGTGAGAGAGAGAGAGAACAGTATGCTCCGTTTAAGATTTCTGACCATGTTTGTTTTTTTGCAGCTCCATACAGCGGTCATTGATCAGCTGAACACTGCCCAGCCGTGCCACATCTGGATTAACACACAGATTCTGAAGACACAGAGAAGAACACATGAATAATGATATAATTAAGTAATAATTTTTACGATAATAATAAAAAAATTAGGACACCCCATGAACACCTTTGTTCTTTCTGAACATATTTAAACATCTGGACGTTTGATCTTCATGTGATCAGCACTGAGAGATGGAGGTAATCTAACTAAACTCACACACCTGAAGAAACGTCTTTAATCATCATTTATAAAATAATGAAATTAATAGAAATATAATTTTCTTATAAGAACCCCCCACACACACACACACACACATTTATTACTTCTTCAAATGTGTAGAATTAGACTCAGCTGCAGAACATCAGCTGCAGATGATCAGAACATGGTTGGAGAGGATTATTCTGGAGGAGTCTGGAGTCTTATTTAAACCTCAGATGTTTAGTCTGGTCTGATCTTGATTGATGGTTGAAGTGAGGGGTGAAGAAGATCACCATGGCCAGATCCCATCATGACTTTTTAGGACTGTTGGAGTCTTCTTTACTCATCTTGTGGTTCTGCTGTTGGACTGAACTTGCTAGGATGGTCTGATCTGGTCATGCTGGTCAGCTGTTCCACTTGTAATTGATTTAGTGGACAGTGGAACAGCGTCTGATCTCTAACAGTTCTGAGATCTTTTTAAACCCCTTCCCAGACTCCTCTGCAGCTCCACCCTTCTTTCTGGAGGCCTCAGAGAGCTCTCTGGATCTGGTCATGATGGTGATCTTCTTCACCCCTCACTTCAACCATCAATCAAGATCAGACCAGACTAAACGTCTGAGGGTTAAATAAGACTCCAGACTCCTCCAGAATAATCCTCTCCAACCATGTTCTGATCATCTGCAGCTGATGTTCTGCTCCTGAGTCTGATTCCACACATTTGATGGAGTAATAAATGTGTGTGTGTGTGTGTGTGTGTGTGTGTGTGGGGGGGGGGGTGAACTTTTTTCTCATAAGAAAATTATATTTCTATTAATTCCATTTTATAAATGAGGATAAATAAAGATGTTTTTTCAGGTGTGTGAGTTTAGTCAGATTACCTCCATCTCTCAGTGCTGATCACATGAAGATCAAACATCCAGATGTTTTCAGGGTGCGCCCAATTTTTTCCCACATGACTGTATATGCTCAATTTCCCCAGAATGTAGAACTACTAGGCCATAATGTAGCAATAATGCAACATCAAAGCACACATCAATTACCAAGCAGGTCTGATCAATGGTGAGTGCCCTACAGTGTCCTTTTTCCTCCAGTCTTTTATGATCCAACAGCCTAAAAGCATATCTAACGGTCACTTAGTAAAGTAATCATGTGCAGGGTGTATATGTGAGCATGGGGTAGCACCTGTCGAGAGCCCAGATTGACCAAGCTGACTGTGCACCCATATGGGCTCTTCTGCACCTCATGCACAAACTGGGCCAGCTGGGAGTGTGTGCGGCTGCAGTAGTAGATCTGAAAAGACACACAAACATGTTACACTGCATGTAAAGACACACACACACACACACACACACACACACACACACACACACAGCATCCATCCAATATTTTAAAGCAGCAGTATGTAAAAAATGGTATTTTTGCTCCTGGGCTCCCCCTACAGTTTGGGAGTGTAATTCCCTTCCACTCCACTGCTGCAAATACAAATCAGGCTCTGAGCGCCCCCTCGTGGACAGCTATACACTTCTATGCATTTCTGGACAAGCTGATAGCCACAGAAGCTTTCATGTGCACTAAGGCTGTAGAGTAACCCTACAGTAATTTTACACTAACACTATTCTGGACTATTCTGGAGGTCTCATGCAGTTCATGTCACAAAAACACACCTTAGTGATATGCTCTTCCTCTAGATCATCATCATCATCGTCATCATCACAGATCCTGGAGGAATGCAGAAAGCATGAGCATTACAGGGCTGACAAACATCACAACACAGATGAAGGTGTATGTGAACACCTGCCTGGGTTTGGGTGTGGCTTCATCATCGCTTTCATAATCTGCAACAATAAGCCCCTCCTCTTCCTCCTCATGTGATTTTTCCTCCGAGCTAAGCTCCTGCTTACTGAGCTGCAGCAACTTCTCCGTCTCCTTATCCTCACTGGTCTACGTACAGAAGGACAAGCACAGTTTTCACAGCGCGAACACACACAGACGCACGCCAAGCAAACCACGAAGAAGTCGACAAACCCTTCTTTTCATAGCATATTTCAGCTGAGCATTGTGTCTGATCATCTCCAGCCTTTCTTCTCTCCTCTTCCGCTTCATCTCTTCATCCTAGGAAAGTAAAAAAAATAAAATAATAAATCAACACTGGACCTCACAGGTGCGTGACAAACAGGACACCTGACCCCATCCTGTACTGGACTCAGCTTTCCTCTCTTACCTTTTATTTAATTACCTTTAATTTATTCACCATCTCTCTCTCTGCTCTTTTCTGCACAAACTCAGACACCCAGTCCGGCTCTGCCGCAGCTCCCTTGCTCCCTTTGTCGTCCTCGTCCTCCTGGCCACTCTTCTGGACTCCTCCTCCTCCTCCTCCTTCACCTTCTCCATCCTGCAGAAGTCTGGCAGCCTCCTCCTTTTTCTTCTCCTCATTGTCTCTCAGCCAAGTCAGAGCTCCACAGATCAGACTGAGAGACTTGCCCTGCAAAACAGACAACTTAATGAAATGTCTAAATACGGGTATCCCAATCCCACCATCCAATTCAACCATACCGGGGGTCCCAAAGTCAGACTAAGCAGTGGGCTTTCCCTCATCTAGTTAATAATCTCATCATGTGTTGGGTCAAATGTGCAGATCATGGTGTATCCTTTGGGATTCCCTGGTCTACAAGAAGGTCCTTCACAGTTCAAAACAACAACAGTGAATTGGATGTGCTGCACATTACAGACTGTACACCACGTTTCACCCCCATATTCATTTACATTTGACACTCATTTCATATTTTTAAGAGATTCTTTGACATTATAAGCCAGAAACAAGCTGTTTACACACGCGTCCCCATAACAGACTACAAATATCTGTCGCGTTGTTACGTCACTCACCTATAAATCTGAAAGACGCGCCGACACAAGTTATGGGTATTGTAGTTCTACTGATATGTTAACCATTTCCAAGACAAATAGCTCATCAAAACAGTACGCTATGACATTGCAGCTGTAGATATAATATCTGTATGGTTGCAAAATGATGGTTTCACAAATGTTCGCAGCTTTAAACGAAGTTTAATTCGCTACCGATATGTCCCACAGGCAACCAGCAGATGGCGTAGTTCTGCGCTTTCCCTCCCCATACTGACCGTGCCGGTGGGGCTCTCGAAAATGCCCACTTTGCGCTGCTCCAGTGCGGCATACAGCGCCTCCATAAAGCTCTCCTGGATCGTGTAGGGTTTAAACGGGAACGGGAAGCGACTGCTGTGACCCCCGTCCTCCATCTCAAAGGCTATGCCGCTAGAAATAACGTTATATCTAGCTAACAGGGCGGAAATCTCATTAACAAGCTTTCCACACTTGAGTTGAACATTTATTATAAATAGAACTAAGTGAAAACTACGATATATTGTAAACCCTATATTAACCACAACCCTAAACCGACGTTTTACTGAAGAAAACAACGAAATCCTCCTTGAACGATCCCGCCACGGACGCTTCCGAGCCAATAGCCATAAGACCCCGTTTACTCGGCTTTAGGGATAGTCAACAAATTACAACCCGCTTTCTCACTGTCGTATTGAAACACAACAAAATTTAATTTCGCACATTACTAACTTACATTACTACGTAAAGCAGGACACTACAAGCATTTATCAAGCTTCTCGAGTATCTCCCTCCACAAAGCTCCCTCACTACCGGCTTGTTTTTTCTTGCTAATTTGTTGACGGTGCCTTAGTCCACGTTGCGCCTCGTCCCTCCTCTTCGAGCTGCTCTGGAAAGTTCGCTGCCCTTCCTTGCGAATCTGCCGATAATCGGTGCTCGCTTTAAAGCCACAGCTTGTTGCTGAAGTTCCCCAGAAGCCACGAGGTTGAGATATCTCCAAATAACAGCTTCGTAGACGCTGAATTTGAGATTTACCAGCCATAAACTTACTAGCTACACCTTACTTGACGCTGCGACGCGGCTTTGGGGAATAGCGGCCATCTGACTCTGCAGCAGCCCGGGATCGCGGTACACTACCTCGGTGTGTGGGACAGCCGTGGATTCGCCTTAACCCAGAAGATCTTTGGAAGACGTTGAGAGGCAAATATGACTGCAGAAGAAGTTGCGAATGATGCAAACAGCATCCCAATGGAGGGAGAGGACATAACTCCTAAGAAAGATGGAGGGGTTTTGAAGGTATTGGTGGTTTTTAGCAGTGCTGAACGCGATTCTTTAACATATTTGGACGCTTTCTGAACTTTTAGGACGGATCCGAGGCTGTGGAGGTGGTGGATATTATGAATGAGCTCGAAAAAGTGCCTTTACAGTAGAGCTGGCAAATCCAGTTCCAGAAAGTTCGAATCCACGCCAGGATTTTGTCCCAACCGCTTGGGCGGCTCTGCTGCAGCAGAGCCGCCCAAGCGGTTGGGACAAAATCCTGGCGTGGATTCGAACTTTCTGGAACTGGATTTGCTGGATTTGGAGGCGCTCGCTAGCTACATAGGTTAGCTCGCCTGTTTAGCGTAAGCAGGTGATCTACAGATCATTATTCCTCCCATTCCCTTATTTAAAACATTTCTAAGCAAATAAACATCACATACTGTCTGTTTTACAGGCGTAGAGCTGTTCAGTTAGCCGAAGTGTCACAACACAGTGATATGACTTGCCTAACGTGACTTGTCAGATAAGCTAAGCTAGGTAGCTGGCTAGTAGCTACACGACGTGTCCAAATATTTATGGACACCCTTTCTAATGACTACATTCAGAGAAGAAGTGCTGCCAATAGAATAGGACCCCCTGGAGCAGATAAGCACCATGCTGCCTAATAATGCCAGGTGAGGGCTATAGAGGGGTATAAAGCCCCCCAGCATTGAGCTGTGGTGCTCTTGAATGATGGTGGAGTAGTTTTGGGATGAGTTGGGGATGCTGAGGTGGGGTGGTGATCATCAGTCCAACATCCTGACCTCACTAATGCAGTTGTAGCTGACCGCAATCAAATCCTCACAGCAATGTTGCTCCAAAATCTAGCAGAAAACCAGACCACGTTCTTCCCTGGACAGTAGAGAGTGAGTTCCTCCAAGAAAAGCAGGAGAAACTCTTTGAATAGCTCTTTGAAAAGAAACAATGCATGAGCAGGTGTCCCAATACTTTTGTCAATTTCAGTTAGCTAGCATAGACCAGTCTAATAGTCATATCAAGAGGTTCAGGGTGGTGTTTTATGTTCTAGAAATGAGATGAGAACATCCACAGATCTAATAATGGACCAGCTGCTCATGAAGCTCGGTCCTGAAGTGAGTTTGGCCGGCACGTTGCTCGGGTGCGGGTTTCATGCTTCCAGAATTTGCTAGAGGGTTCCTGAAAGGTTCCCTTCAGCTGAAGGAACTACTCAACTAGTAGCCTTGGCTTAGGATTACTATCACACTGATCATTTTGATTATACAGCATATTCAAGAAAGGACCCTGACCTAGAACTAGTACTGGTTCTGATTTTAGAGCATTTTTAAGTGTAGCATGCTGTGGGTTCTGTGCATCGTGTTCATTGTCTTCTGGATCTTCTGTCTTGTTCTAGTTGGTGAGAAAGGAGGGCACGGGTACGGAGCTGCCGATGACCGGAGATAAGGTGTTTGTGCACTACGTTGGTACGCTTTTGGATGGCACACAGTTTGACTCCAGCCGTGACCGTGGAGAGAGGTTCTCCTTCGAGTTGGGCAAAGGTGGGTGGATGTTTGACAGATGTTTGACAGATGTTTCTTGTTGTTTGACAGAACAAGTAATACTAGCCAAAGTAGCTGGAATAGCTCCTAAATATCACTCTTCTATAGGTAAAGGTAAAGGTGCACGTATTTGTCACTGTACAGTGTGGACTGTACAGCGAAATGTGTCCTCCGCATTTAACCCATCTGGTAGTGAACACACACTCACACACACACACATGTGTTAGGGGCAGTGAGTATACAAACACACCCAGAGCGGTGGGCAGCCAACTCCAGCGCCCGGGGAGCAGAGAGGGTAAAGGGCCTTGCTCAAGGGCCCAACAGTGGCAGCTTGCCGAGCCCGGGAATCGAACCCACAACCCTGTTATCGATGGCCCGGCGCTCTAACCGCTTAGCCACCACTGCCCCTTAGCCACCACTGCCCCTTTGCTGACACCGAGGTGCAAATGCACACACACAGGTTGTCCAGTCCCTGTAGAGAAGAAGTACTGCCAATAGAATAGGACTCTCTCTGGAGCAGATCCACATCATGACCCTACTGGCACCATGCTGCCTAATACCAGGCGTGGGCTATAGAGGGGTATAAAGCCCCCCAGCATTGAGGAGCTGTGGAAGAACTGTGTTCTCTGGAATGATGGATAGTGCTCCATGTCCCAACCTTGCTGATGCAATCAAATCCTCACAGCAATGCTCCTCCAAAGTCTAGTAGAAAGCCAGTTACTCCAGCAGAAGCAGGATACACTCTGTTTATAATATCATTGATTTCAGAAGGGGTGATGAGCAGGCGTCCCAATACTTTTGTCTCATATAGTGTGTCTGCCTTGTATCTGGTCCTGCAGGTCAGGTGATTAAAGCATGGGATATTGGTGTTGCCACGATGCGCATCGGTGAGATCTGTCAGTTGATCTGCAAACCAGAGTACGCCTATGGAGCTGCTGGCAGCCCACCCAAAATCCCACCCAACACTGCCCTCGTATTCCAGGTAGAGTCTAATTGTGCACCAGCATGATGTTGCTCCCACGCAGAACCTTATATCTCCACAATGGTCTTTTTTTTTGTTTGTTTGTTTTTTTAACCTGGGAAGTCAATTTGGAGCATTTCTATTGGTCGTCATGAAATTTAGACAGAATGTAAAGAATAAGGGTCAGATTCAATATGATAAAGTGAAAAATGACAGAATTGGAGATACGCGGTTTTTGCGTGCCGGTGACACGGCAGCATCGATTGCTTATTGAGCTCGTCTTTGTGTGACAGGTCGAGTTGTTTGAGTTTCATGGTGAAGACATCACTGATGATGAAGACGGTGGAATTGTCCGTAGAATCATGACCAAAGGAGAAGGATACACTAAACCCAATGAAGGAGCGTCCGTGGAAGGTAAGCCCACACACAGTCGCCGGAGGGGACACGATACCGCTGGTAGCCCTTCCTAGTTTTTCACCTCACGCTCTCTCACACTCACTCTCTCTCTCTCTCTCAGTGCACGTGGAGGGCCAGCATGAGGGTCGCGTGTTCGATGATCGGGAGCTGAAGTTTGAGGTGGGAGATGGAGAGAATTTTGACCTGCCGCCAGGTGTGGAGAAAGCCCTGCAGGCTATGGAACAGGGAGAGGAGTCTCTATTCACCATCAAGCCGAAGTGCGTGCACCCGTCAGCACACACACCTCCGTTGATGATCAGTGAAGTTGTTTATTTACGCCTTGCTTTCACACAAGGACTCGCTTGTTATAGTCTGTAATGAGCGTAGACTCGTTTTAGACATGCTGAAGTCTAAAACTTGCAGTACTTTTGGGATGAGGTGGGAAGTTGGGTATGATGTGGGGTGGTTATCATTCATCCAGCATCCTGACCTCACTGATGCTTGTCACTTGTCGCTGACTGCAGTCAAATCCTCACAGCGATGCTACTCCCAAATCTAGTGAAAAGCCTTCTTCTCTGGACCGTAGAGACAGGAGAAATTCTTTTTAATACTCTTGATTGCAAAAGAAACAATGCATGAACAGGTGTCCCAATACTTTTGTCAATTTCAGTTAGCTAGCATATACCAGTCTAATAGTCATATCAAGAGGTTCAGGGTGGTGTTTTATGTTCTAGAAATGAGATGAGAACATCCACAGATCTAATAATGGACCCGCTGCTCATGAAGCTCGGTCCTGAAGTGAGTTTGGCCGGCACGTTGCTCGGGTGCGGGTTTCATGCTTCCAGAATTTGCTAGAGGGTTCCTGAAAGGTTCCCTTCAGCTGAAGGAACTACTCAACTGGTAGTAATACTAAGCTAAGGCTGTCACACTGATCATCTTGATTATGCAACATATGTAAGACAGGACCCTGACCTAGAACTAGTACTGATGAACTCGTAGTGATCAAATATTTTAATATTCATTTTCAGGTATGGATTTGGGAGCGCTGGATATGCCAAATTCAGCATTCCACCCGGTGCTACGCTGCAGTACAAAATCAAACTGACCGCTTTTGAGAAGGTGAATTTCACTCTGCCTCAGAATCCGCAGTACTGCTAAACGTATGTGCACTTAAATGTGGTGTTTACTGTGTTTCTATTCCCTTCCAGGCGAAAGAGTCTTGGGAAATGAACACTAGTGAGAAGCTGGAGCAGAGTGCCATCGTCAAAGAGAAAGGAACCCAGTATTTTAAAGTAAGAGTGCAAGAGGCTGTAATGGAGCTCTGAGATATTTTAGGAGGTTTTTGCTGTAATTGGGTTTTTTATTTTTTTGTTTTTTTTTCCTCACCCAAACTGCGTCTCTCTGCAGGACGGCAAGTATAAGCAGGCAGCAGTGCAGTATAAGCGCATTGTGTCCTGGCTGGAGCACGAGTCCAGCCTGCAGGGGGAGGACGAAGAGAAGGCCAAAGCTCTGCGGTTGGCAGCTCACCTCAACCTGTCCATGTGCTACCTAAAACTACAAGAGCCCAGCCCTGCCCTCGAGAACTGTGACAAGGTATAGAAGCTTTTTTTTTTCTGCTGTTGTTGAACACATTCATTTACATTTTATTTATTATAGTGTTTGATATGTAATAAAATTGTTAATACAGTGGGGTTATGCTTCAGGCAGCAGATTTATTTATGTACTTATTTTAGTTTTTGCTTATAATAATGGAACATGGGGGATATATATAAAATAAATAGTGTGTGTATAATACATTATATATTAATATATAATTATATATTAAATGTGTATATATAATGTAAATATGTGTGTGTATATATATATATATATATATATATATATATATATATATAAAAACATATTTACATTATATATACACATTTAATATATAATTATATATTAAATATGTGTATATATAATGTAAATATGTGTTTTTATATATATATATATATGTATATATGTATATATCACACACACACTTATACACAATATATATATATATATATATATATATATATATATATATATATATATATATGATAAATATGTTAGAGCTAGATATGACTATTTTATTGTATTGTGACAATTTGGTTATTAAGGATATTGTATTTATTGTATCTAATAAACACTGATCAGCTGCAGGTTTCATTAATAACAGTGTAATAAAAAAAGAGTTCAGCAGATATTGAGTAAAAATCGCTGTACTCAGAATGGAAGAGTATCTGAGTAGTAGTTTTTGATAATCTGTCTGTATTGATAAATTTATTCTGTGATTACAAGTACAGGATAAATTTTGTGCCTTTTGTCTGTCTTTAAATGTCTTTAAAATGTCTTTAAATATCGCCCAGCTCTACTAATATATATATATATATGTGTGTGTGTGTGTGTGTGTGTGTGTGTGTGTGTGTGTGTAATATAAAAAATATATATTAATTATAATTTTATATAATAATTAGTGTGTGTGTACAAAAAGATCATTACAACATCTTGTGTTTTATCTTCACTGCTGTGATAAACCACTTTAAACCACTTCAAACTACAAGATAACATCTAATCTAGTTATTTAGTCCAGATAATATTTTATTATACACTTTATTATTGATTAGCTGGCTGACATTTGTGCATCCGTAAACGAACGGATGGTGGGGGGCTTGGGGGCCAGGTCTTCAAAGCTGAGCCCTATACACTATCCCCTACATGCGAGATCCAGATCACTGTCAAAGGCAACAGAATTCAAACAAGATCGTGAACCATTTCGGACACATCGCCACATGTGGGACGCCAGAGTGCATCGCATAAACCGGACTGATGCTATGGATTATGGGTATTCAACACTTGTTTAGTGTGCATTGTTTGGAAACTACATTACAGTGCACTGTGGGGTTGTTGCAGGGCGCTGAAAATTCAGCAGTATGTTTTTGGTCACCACTACAAAAGAGTGGAACCCTGATATAGTGCACTATAAAGTGAACAGGGCACGGTTTCGGACACAGAAGTGGGTCTGCTTTTGCTGGTTCTGTCAGCAGTGTAGGTTATCATGGTGTCAGATTGGTTGTAGCTAATGCACATAGACTTGCTCATATTATGGGTCTTAGATTCATGTTTCTGGCAGTTTCTAAAACTAGACGCTCGCAGATGTCTGAGTGTTTTTAATCATTCAGATCAGTGACTGAACATGGAAGAATTTGTTATTTTGCGATTCAGCAGATGTGATATTTTAATGCACCTGTGCTCTCGCGCTCTCTCTCTCTCGCTCTCTCTCTCGCTCTCTCTCTCGCTCTCATTCTCTTTTCAGGCGCTGGATCTGAACGCGAATAACGAGAAGGCTCTGTTCAGGCGGGGTGAGGCTCTTTTCGCGATGAAGGAATTTGAAAAGGCGAAAGATGACTTTCAGCGCGTCATCCAGCTCTACCCATCCAACAAGGCCGCGAAGAGCCAAGTGCTGCTGTGCCAGAAACACATCAAGGAGCAACACGAGAAGGACAAGCGTCTGTACGCGAACATGTTCCAGAAGTTTGCAGAGAGGGATGCTAAAGTAAGTGCGTCTGTGGGTGTGACGTTAGTGTGGAATCTTTTATAAAACAAAAAAAATAAAGATTAACTATATAAGGTAAAGGTTCAGTATGTCCAAATGTTTGTGGACACCACATTCTAACACATGCACACACACACAGCTTGTCTAGTCCCTGTAGAGAAGTACTGTCAATAGAACAGGACTCTCTGGAGCAGATGAGTATGAACCTATTGGCACCATGCTGCCTAATGCAAGGCGTGGGCTAGTAGAGGGGGTCCCCCTAGCATTGAGGAGCAGTGCAAGAACTGTGCTCTCTGGAATGATGGTGGAGCAGCTCCTTCCAGTACTTTTGAGATGAGTTGGGGAGCTGGGGATGATGAAGTGCAATCAAATCCTTAGTAGAAAGCCTTCTAGCCTGGACAGTAGATTTTAGTTACTCCAACAAAAGCAGTTTTTTATTACCCTTGATCTCAAACGGAACATTAAATGAGCAGGTGTCCCAATACTTTTGTCCATGCAATGCCTTGTTTAAAGTAATTGCAAGTAATTGATATGATTTTTTTATTTTTTGTCTTGCAGAAAGAAGCAGATCAGGCAAAGAAAGACCCTGACAGTTCAATGGAGATCGAGGAGAACGGAGCTCAGGAGCAAACTGCAGCATAAGAGTGTGTTGACTCGGGTGTGCTTGTGTGTATATTTCATTTTTTTTAAAGGGTTGTTTTTTTTGTTTGTTTTTGTACCTGCTATGAATCGTTCCTCAGAGATTGGTGCGCGAGTATGCTTGTGAATCCGAATGTCTGATCCTGATGTAGAATATCATTTGCTTTGACCCTTTCTCTGGCAGAGTCTGCATTGGAACTGTTTGTAAATGTGTTTGTGAGGCAGCTAGTTGGCCCAGCTGTGTACTGTGCTGCTGCTCCGTGGCGTGAGAAAGGGTTTAGGATTGAAGGTTGTAAATGCTGACTGCAGCACTACTCATCCAATAGCCAATACTGCAGCCTCCGATACCGGCCTGACGCCGATGCTGATGCTAAATGATATACGGGAGCATCGTTACGTAGCGCTGCTGTACTGTTTAGATCGTTTTCCGTTTCTGCTGGTTAACCTAAAATGCATGGAAACCTACGGCAGGGCAACGAGACTGTTTATTTGTTTATTTGTTTGTTTATTGGGTATTCATGATCTGTATGGTTTGTATACATTTGATAGCTCTGTATTTCTATCACTGTTCACTGTCCATAGAGTTGTTAAGCTGTATGATTTTTGCATTCTCATATTTGGACATGCGGTTCAGGTGAAGCTCCTGACTCTCCCGAGCACTCGATGATGGGACAACCCTACACGCAGGAGCTCTTCCCCCGAGGAGAACTTGGGAGGGACTGCTCTACTGGTTCCTCTGAGCGCGTAGCACGTTTACACTATGTTTTGAAGGCCATGTGAGGAGAACCTCCAGTCAGCTTCAACATTTCGCTCTACGCAGTTCCATCGAGTGCATCGAGTCGACCTGGACCAGCTTCTTCTGGAAATGAAAAACCTTCTTAAATGTATGGACCAGACTGGAATTGACCATATAACCATGCCTCTCAGCAGTCCTGTATGGTAAACATGTCCCTGCTGGCCACAGGTTGTGTGGAAATGCATTAGGAGAAAAGAGGGCGAGGGACACAGGGATGACTAGTTCTCATCAAGTGTCACTGTTGCTCCACAATGTTGAATTAAAGGATACAAGCTGACTAATCTGGTCTTCGAGTCTTACTTCTGGCTCAGCGTGAGGGAGGATATGGTGTAGCTTGTCTTGTGGATCGTTGAGAAGATCCTGAAAATAATCCAAGAACTTATGTTTGATGTTTCACCTTGTAAAGTAACTCTTAGTAGTCATTTTAATTAAGCTCACCCATTAAGACCACCTTCTTTCACCACTGACCATACAGGAGCACTCTGTAGTTCTATAATCCCAGACTATCCATCTGTTTCTCTGTAGACTCTGTTATTAGCCTCTGTTCACCCTGTTTGTTCAATGCTCAGGACCCCATAGGACCCCACTAACCAGGTTAGTGTCTGTTGAGCTGATTGGAGTGGATCAGGCACGCCTGCCAGCATCGTCCAGTGAGCTCCACTGATGAAGGTCTAGAGGATGACCAACACAAGCTGCAGTGTGCAGAGCTTCTGTCTCTGACTTGGGTGGACCAGCTAGGTAGGAGTGTCTAATAATAGAGTGGACAGTGAGTGGACAGACAGACACAGTGTTTAAGCACTCCAGCAGCCCTGCTGTGTCTGATCCACTCTTACCACCACCTGCTGCACAATACACTCTCCACCACCACCATGTCAGTCAGTGTCACTGCAGTGCTGAGAATGAGTGACCCACCACCCAATTACTACAGTCTGCTCAGTGAGGTCCTGACCATTGAAGATCAAGCAGGGTGAAAGGAGGCTGATAAACAGATGGACACAGTCTGGAGTTACAGAACTGCACAGTGCTCCTATATGGGAAGTGGAGTTGATAGAATTGATTTCTGCTATTAGCTGTAATGACCTGCCTTGTCCACGAGAGGGAGCCAGAGGGTGTGGTGAATGGGCTGTTCTGCAGTAGTTCAACATCATCAGAAATCATATTCAGCTAAATTCCACACTGCAGAAGCACAATGGAGCTGATTGAATTTCTAAATCAATCAGTAGGAAGTTGAATGAAGATTAATTGATTGATTTATTATTTATTTTATTTATTAATTAATAAATTGTTATTTATTTATTTATTAAGTAAATGCAGTAAAAATATATATTTATATTACATTATATTACTGTTGGATCTGCTTCTATTACTACTACTACTATTACGAATATACTAATACTAATAACAATTGATAATACTAAAAGACTAATAATAATAATAATAATAATGATACTGGTACTAATACTAATTAACACTACTAATGATAATAAAACAATTGCTACTACTAATATTAATGCTGATATTAATAAAGAAAATCTGTTTCTACTACTACTAATAATAATAATAAAATAATTGCTACTACTACTAATAAACATACTGGTACTAATAATAAAACTATTGCTGCCACTACTAGATTAATAATAATAATAATAATAATAATAATAATAATATCAGTACTGATATTAATAAAAACTTGCTACTACTAATACTTATAATTATTATAAAACAATTGTTACCACTAGACTACTACTAATAATAATATTAATACTGATACTAATAATAAAAATGTTAGTCTACTACTAGACTACTATTATTATTAATAATCATCATCATCACCATCATCATCATCATTTCTGAAAACATTTACTGAAAGGTCATTAAACGTATTTTGCTTTGCTGGCTGTAGGCTGCGCTCTCCCTTGTCTGATTAATTGTATTATCAAATAATTGCAATCACTGAATAATAACTGTGTTAAGATCCTGTTTAGTGTGAGTGCTTTTCCTCACACCTGCTGCAGACTGATGTCACCCAGTAACACCGTAGCAGAGCAACAGGTCCCCTGGTAACAGCAGCGCAGCAGCCCTCTGGATAAAATTACACACACGCGTATATAGAGATACAGCCAGAGAGAGAAACGAGGCCCCGAGCCCATAAGCAAATCCCTCCGTTTCTGCTTCAAATCTCTGTGCGTGTCTGAATATTCAGGGCATTTGCACAGGCAAAATGTGTTTGCACAGTCTTGAACATGCAAATTGTCTTAGTATGATGATTTGACTACACTTGCCACATCATCTCAGGGCCCGGGGCCTGTGATTGGTTCCCCAGGCCTGCTCCTACACTGCACACAGGATCCAGTGGGTGTGGTAAATGTGCCAAATTGGTGCTCATACAGAATATTGGTTTATGCAAAGATCCCGAGTATAATGTTGTTTCTTCTTGGACAGACAGTTAAAGAAACATGTCAACATGGGAGTTTCTTATGAAATATAGTTTATTAATATGTTATTAGAGGCTTTTAAACTGTACCGCTTGAATACTGTGATGAATTTTTCCAAAGCTAAAACGGACTGCTTTCCCCATGGTGTAAAACAAGGCAGCAAATTGCTACAAGATACAAAGCTTTTGTGTGACATCATGCATGATTATTTATTATTATTATTATTATATTTATTATTATTTATATTGTTATTGTTGCTTTATGGCTAAAATATATGTTGCATATTTGAAAATGACCCGTTTCACACACTGATCTCACTGTCAACTGTGCTTTCAAGTGTTGACCACACTTCTACACTCTGGACAAAAGTATTGGGACACACCTCTTAATCATTGAATTCAGGTGTCTGATTCAGTCCCATTCAGCCGCAGGTGTATAAACTCCAGCCTCTAGCCCTGCAGTCTGCCTTTCTTCCACACATCAGTGAAAGAACGGGAGGTTCTGAAGAGCTCACTGAACTCCAGCGTGGTTCTGTATGTAATAGGAGACACCGCTGCACCAACAACAACAAGTCAGCTGGAGAAATTTAGACCTTCCCTCCTAGATCTTCCTCCATCAGCTGTGAGTGGTGTTATTATTGAACAGTGGAAGAGTTTAGGAGGAACAGCTCACAGAGAGCAGCTCAATGATCACGTAAAGGAGGCAGTGGTGGCTCAGCGGTTAGAGCGCCGGGATATCGATAACAGGGTTGTGGGTTCGATTCCCGGGCTCGGCAAGCTGCCACTGTTGGGCCCTTGAGCAAGGCCCTTTACCCTCTCTGCTCCCCGGGCGCTGGAGTTGGCTGCCCACCGCTCTGGGTGTGTGTGTGTACTCACTGCCCCTAACACGTGTGTGTGAGTGTGTGTTCACTACCAGATGGGTTAAATGCGGAGGACACATTTCGCTGTACAGTCCACACTGTACAGTGACGAATACGTGCACCTTTATCCTTTTATCCTTTTTTAAGTTACAGAGCGGGGTCAGGGCCGAGTGCTGCAAAGGGAGACCAGCTCCATATTAATTAAGCCCAAATTGGGTAGCGACAGGCCTAAGGTGTTGTTGCCCTCGCTGAGCTCTGAGCATATATATATATATATGGCTATAGCAGACAGTGGAGTCCCGTCCCATCCCCATGCCCCTTAAGGCTACTTAAGCCACGCCCCCTGCTCAGTTTGTACTGCGCATGGTGCGAATTGGGTAGCGATGCCCAGTAACACACACAGTCAACCAGTCAAACACACACACACACACACACACATACAGTGACAATGAGCACGCATGCCCGGAGGGGTGGGCAGCCATTGCTGCAACGCCCGGGAAGCAGGGAGGGTGAGGGGCTTTGCTAGATAGTAGATCTTTGAGTATACTCTTTAGTATTTCCAATTATTTGGCAACTTAGCCACGCCCACAATCAGCTTCACTTTGGATCAATCGATTTTCACTAATAAAGTCAACAACACGTTGCATTCACACTCCCCCCGCCCCAACGACCACCCTATTAAAAACATAGGGCTACGCCTTTAAGTACCTGGCCCTGCTCTTGGGGGGCGTGGCGAACCTGTAAACCACACCCCTCCAGCAAAGGGGCTTCACCTCTGCAGCAGTCCTCCGCTTAGTCCTAGCGTGTGTTAGGGTGTGTTGTGGTGGTCCTGGGCTGCAGGATGGTGCGCTTCCCAGCGGGAGACACACACGTTCGTGGCCGCCTGGCGTGGACGTGACACTCGCTGCGCGCCCCGCTGATAGCCGGACTTCCCTGCGGAGAGACGGAGCGCTGAGAACGGCGGCGCTCAGGATGCTGCTGCTGCCCTTCTTCCCCCTGAGGAAGATCAGGCGGAACGGAGGGTACCTGCTGTTCGGGGCGGTGCTGGTGGTCGCGGCTCTCGCCACCTATCTGGAGTTCGTGGCCAGACGTTCGTGGAGAAGCAGTGAGTTCAGTTCAGCACTTTACTGCCAACTACTTTCCTGAGCACACACACACACACACACACACACACACACACACACACACGTATTTACATACACACTTCCCTGCAGCACATCAGCACCGGCTTCTGCTGGTAGATGGTCTGAGATGGTCTAAGCTGGTCTTTGATGGTGAAGCTGATCATCCAACTAATCCATCAGACTCAAACATACCTAGAACTGGTCAACCAGTATAACCAGTATAACCAGTTTGAGCTGGCCAGCCACTGTTTTTTTTTTTTTCAGTAGTGGGTGAGTCCAGTAAGTGGTTCTGGACACAGCTGGAGGTCATGGCAGCAGTGAGGTTCTCTGTTTAGGAGTTTTAGGAGGTCTGTTTGCATCGCAGACAGTGTGGGAAGCCTGAAGGCTGGCTTGGTTCTACAGGTGGGGTTCTCCGTACCACGCCCAGAATGTACTGAGTTATTGTACTGGGCCATAAAACCCTGTGGGGGCGAATGGACAGGGATATAATACAGTAATAACTCATATCAGCATGGTTCTCGCTTCTGAGGTGTAAATGTTGATATATTTATATATATATACCCCCACCGGATAACTACGTGTGTGTCCTCTGTTTTGAAAACAAAAGTATGGCAGCCTAGCATTTGCATAATTTTTAAAAGATATTTATCAGCACACATTCCACCAGGTATGTATGTATAACTATATTACATTTCTATTATATTATATCTTACATATCATATATTATTCTTATATATTATACATTTCTGTTGCACAATTCATAAATTCCTCAATACATGAAAAACAACAGTAATTTGTATATCGTAAAATATATTTACAAAAATATATTATAATATATTAATATATAATATTTATATATGGGACTGTATTATAGGTGCATTCAGTATATTCGGTATTCCTAGAGGTGTAACCAGTACACAGTGTTATTTATAAAAAACATAAAAACAAATAAAAACATAGCTAAATGTAAGTTACAAGTATGTATTTTGCATATAGTACACCACACACACATTTATGTGTATATGTATATATATATGTTTTTATATATATATATATCACAGTATTACAATAAATAAATACATGTCAAAAAACTATATATATAAACATATTTATTATTTATTATATTTATTATTTATATATATATATATATACATATTTATTATTTATTATATATTATATATGTATATAAACATATTTATTATTTATTATATATATTATATATATAAACATATTTATTATTTATTTAATCGGCATACAAAAGCATTGCCTGATACCTGCATTGTATGATACCTGACCTCACTAACGCTCTCATGGCTGAATGCCAGCAAATGTTCACAGAAATGTTCCCAAACAGGTCCTTGCAGACGGGTAGAGGCTGTTACTGCCGCAAAATGAGAACTAACTTCCTGTTATTGCCCAAATAATAGGGCAACTCTAGATAAGCAGGTGTCTGCAAACTTTTGGACAAATACAGTGTATATTACGTAATATTTCCCAGTATATATATCAGGTGTATTTCTCGTGCTTGTGCTGTTGTGTGTCACGGAAGCAAGACAGACATGAAGTGAGGCATAACCAGCGGCTGGACATGTGTTCCCCCTCTGCAGGACCACAGTCTGGTCTGACCAGTTGCTCCAGCTGAGTGTCGGAGTGTCGGCTGCGTATGGAGGCAAGTTTGGGGCGACTGTGTAAAACTCCAGGGATCTTTACTGTCTGATTTCTGGACGGTTCAGAGTGGT
Source organism: Salminus brasiliensis (assembly GCF_030463535.1). Taxonomy (NCBI): domain Eukaryota; kingdom Metazoa; phylum Chordata; class Actinopteri; order Characiformes; family Bryconidae; genus Salminus; species Salminus brasiliensis. The sequence goes on from NC_132890.1 coordinate 2,822,877, forward strand.
TAGATTTGAAATGCAGAAGTTTCTGCAATGCCCTATTAATTGGATGCTAATTGGACGGTAATCATCACCCTAGTAAGAAAGCATGCTGCACTGCTCTTCACCAGTAATGGCTACTGTCGCCACAAACACGTGTAGGTCCCTCTCCTGCTGCCAGGACAGCTCTGACCTGTCAAGGCATGGAGCATTTCTCCTGCTTCCAGCACATAAACATGTTTAACCCTGGCACACCACACTCAATAACAATCACTGAAAGTCAACAACAGCATCATGAATAGTATCATGAGTGTGTGTGTGTGTGTGTGTTGGGGTCTGGTTCACGTCTCTTCGTTGTGGCAGTGAGTCTCTGATGAGGCGCTGATGTCATGTTTGGGTGGCGCACACAGAGCAGCCTGGATCACTGTACTCTGTGGCTGTAGAACCAGCTTGTGTGTATATGTGTGTGTGTGTGCGGTTTGTTCAGTATTTCTGGGTTTGTGAATGTCCAAAAGTATTCAGACACCCCTTGTAGTGAATTTTACACACATTGCTGACACAGGCATTCATTGGCAGACACACACACAGAGGGCTACAAGCCCACCCCCCCCCCCCCCCCCCCCAAACATCAGTTCTTCACTCATGCTCTTGTGGCAGTCAAATCCACACAGCAATGTTCCATCATCCACACTTTGCAAACCTGGTGGGCTCTAGAAAGCAGCTCTAGAACCACAAGAAGTTCTCTTGTTCCACTGTAAGCTGGAATAATGACCGGTAATGGTGCCTAGAGGGCGCCAGAGGGCACTGAGCTAGAACACAGCAGTAAAAACAAAGGATCAGAGCTGGATTGGGCTTAACAGCCAATACCCAACCCATTACAATATGCCTGGTTCTGCCCTGATTTCACTCACAGAGTCTACAGCAGTTAAGCCCCGCCCATTCACACTGACATTCTAATATTTCAGCCTGGGCTGCTTTCTAAAAGCTGATATCGCTAACAAATGGTCTGCAGTGGTCAGTCAGGCTGACCTTACTGGAAAATAAGGCCAGTTTGTAGGAAATTGCAGACGTCCAAATGCTGTATGTCCCAATGTTTGTGGACACCCCTTTCTAATGAATGCATTCAGCTTTTAGCATTCAGCTAGTCTTTGTAAAGAAGTCCAGCCAATAGAATAGGACTCTCTGCAGCAGATAAACTTCATGAACCTATCGGCACCATGCTGCCTAATGCCAAGTGTGGGCTATAGAGGGGTATAAAGCCCCCCAGCATTGAGCTGTGGAGCAGTGGAGCAGCTGTGTTCTCTGAAATGATGGTGGTGGTGCTCCATCTCATGCTTCTGGGATGATTTGGGGAGTTGGGGGTGATGAGGTGGAGTGGTGATCATCAAACATCCTAACCTCACTAACGCTCTCCTGTTGCTGATTGCAATCAAATCCTCATAGCAATGCCCCTCCTCAAAAATCTAGTAGAAAGCTTTCTTCTCTGGACAGTAGAGACAGTTACTCCAACAGAAGCAGGATCAGCTCTATTAATAGCCTTGATTTCAGAAGAAACTGTGAATGAGCAGGTGTCCAAATACTTTTGCCCATACAGTGTATGTGTGAAGAATCTTTTAAAGGTGTAAAGAAGTCGATGTACAAACCTGTGTAGCACCTCTCTGTAGCGCTGATTTTAAGAGTGTGCTGCTTCAATGGCAGCCAACTCCGAGGTCTCAGGGGTTCGAATGTTGTCGGAGATGGTGGTGATAGAAGGGCTCGGCAGGCCTAAATAGTAATTTTTTTTTATCCGCCTTTTGTCCGCAGAATAGAGACAATCCCACCTCCTGGAATGCTGCTAGACTCTTTTGAACTTTATCTGGTGGGAATGGACGCCGTTCTGCGGCGACAGACCCGCTTCCCTGTTGAGCAGTCTTGCGTGGGCAGTGTGGATTGAAGGGTTCCTTTGACTGTAGAAGGAATGGACAGTAATGGACAGTCCGTCACAGCTTGCATTTCTAATGTTTATGCAGCGCTCTACTTGCACCTGCGCACTTCTTCTGGCTCTGGGTTTGTGGCTTCTTGATTGACGCGCTCTATAAATATGACTTCCATGAAGATAATGGCTGTTTTGGTTTGGCTTGTTGGATGTGAGCACAGTCGTGGTTTTTAATGTCAGTCTTTGAGGCCTGAGGTAAGTTGTTTGGTCGACTCGATTCCCCCTAAATGAAACAGGAAGTGTCTGTAACCTTAAAAGGCCTCTCTTTTTACACTTTGATGTGAATCAGCACGTTCCTGTGATCCCACTCCCCCTGGCCCCCCAGATCAGGGTGCGTCTGACTATGTAAATAATCAATAGTGATGGGAGTGTATGAAGATTTCCAGTGATGATTGGGGCTGGTTCTTGTTAGAACTACTAATACCACTTCACTTACTGCCACCGTCGCTTCAGAATTGTATGAAATTTCATGAAATTGCAATTACAGAATTCAAGTGTTCTATTACTTTAATAATAATATAATTATTTAACTTATTTATAGAACTTATTTATAGAAAATAATTATATCATGATATTTAAAGGCATTTTTTACAATATTTATCACAATATTTTGCAAAATGCAAAGACAAATTGCTTTTCAAATACTCTCCCGTGATTTTTACTTAAAATATGTTGCACTGCATTGAATTAAATAAGACCAATAGCACTCTTTGTAACGAAGCGTGCAGATAATCAGTGCTCTTTAAGCACTGCCGATATCCACGATACACTTATAAATGTGTATCACGATAACCCTCACATCCTGGACACCTCCTCTTCCAGACACTCCCCTCGGGTAGAAGACTGCGGTCCATCAAAACCAGCACAACACGTCATGCTAACAGCTTCTTCCCCAGAGCGGTAGCGCTCCTCAACCACAGTGGACACCTCCCACTGTAAACCTCAAAACATACAACTGAGCTGTACCAAACCGGACTGAACAGCTATTTGCACTCTGCTATTTGCACTCTGCTATTTGCACACCTGTACAGATGTTCTCTCTCTTTCTGTAAATATTCAGGTCATCTGTAACTTTCTATATATAATATGTTTCAACTAAATCAGTTTCACATCTCTCAGCTTCTTCAGCTCTTGTTACCCTTAGTACTTTTTACTTTACTTTTTTAATTTATCCCCTGTCCTATTTATTGTTTAGTGTAATTTTCTTTTAGTTCTTTATAGTGAAATAAAGAGATTCTGATTCTGATTCTGAACAAAATTGATCAGGATACGATAAAATATTGTCATATCGCCCAGCTCTACTGTAGAATGATATGAACTGTCCTGGGCTGATTAAGGTGTATCAGGTTAGTGGTGTTATGAGGTAGCTATGTTCGATTTTCACATTTTACAGTTAGCTTTGACTTTCTCTGCGATTAAATCGACGACATGTTTACTATCGGCTCCCATGAAAATTAAGTAAAAGCTGCTTTTTTTAAAACACTAATAATATCACTAATACAGAAAGTGGTGGAGATTCTCCATCACTGTGTTCATCATTAGAACATCTCCAAAGTTCTCCTCATGGAGTCTAGTATTATTTAGAGTTCTCCTCAGATCAACACCTGGTTTGGTGGTAAATCAGGGCTTAATGATGGTAAATCAGATGAGCTGCTGCTGCTGCTGCTGATGATGATGATGATGATGGAGTTGAACACATCCTCCACGCTGTGCTGGCTGGACTGGGGGGCGTCCAGGAGAACCCTGGAGGAACCGAGCTCTGTTCTTCAGACTAGCTCACTGACAAGATCTCACTATTTTCTTTCTTCAGAATGAGAAGCTCTTGTTTCTCCTTTTTACTGGATTTATGTTCAGCTGCTTTATCTGTTCTGATGAAATCTGGAGCTTCTACAGTAGACACTTTACAGTTTTTATTTTAATCAGGGCTTAATGATCTCTAGTGATTATGTTTATAATTGCTGGAAGTGCTCAAAGACCATCTACCTGTTTTTTAACGGACTCCGCATTCCACGGGAGAGCAGCTGTTGACGAATGATCGGGTGGAAATGTGGATGTAAGAGACACGAGAGAGAGAGAGAGGAACTGACACACCACATCAAATACACAAAAACAGTGACAACACAGTGCAAACTCACACACACACACACATCCTGAGAGTCTCCTAATTATACCTGTTTACTTTATAACACAGTCAGTTTTACACACTGGCAACTGAGCAAATACACCTGATGACACACACTCCCACCCACCTCCCGTCTGTTTGTACAGAGCCCATTGAGATGCTCAGTAACTCCTCCCTCCTGGATTTTAGGGTGAGGGGTCGGTTCTGTGGTGTCTCGTTACTGCAGTGTAGGCCAGGCCCCCCTTTACCCTTCTAAAGTAATCCACTGGGGTTCACACAGAGGGAGAGAGAGAAAAGTAGAAAGTATTAAACACTAGTTATTCTGTCATATTTATAAAGGGTGGGTTGTGCATCCATTTGGGGGGGAAATAAATTGACCCCATCTGTCCAAAACTGCAAACGTTATTGTATTTATTCTCTGTTTTACTCTCTGCTGTACAGAATATATACTGCCTGGGTGATCTGCATCTGCATGATCTTAATATATCACACCGTTACATAATTCTATGGGTATATAATGATCTTGGTATATAATTATATGGGTATATGATGCTATTGGTATATGATGCTAAGGCTAATGTAATGATGTTGGTATATGATGGTATGGGTATATAATGATGTCGGTATATGATACTATGTGTATATAATGCTATGAGTATATAATGATATTGGTATACAGTATGATGCTATAGATATATAATGCTATTGGTATATAACTCTATGGGTATATGATGCTATTGGTATATGATGCTAAGGCTAATGTAATGATGTTGGTATATGATGGTATGGGTATATAATGAAATGGTTAAATGACACTATGGGTATATAATGCTTTGAGTATATAATGCTATGAGTATATAATGCTATGAGTATATAATGAAATTGGTATACAGTATGATGCTATGGGTATATAATGAAATTGGTATACAGTATGATGCTATGGGTATATAATGGAATTGGTAAATGACGCTATGGGTATATAATGCTATGAGTATATAATACTATAAGTATATAATGAAATTGGCATACAGTATGATGCTATGGGTATATAATGAAATGGGTAAATGATGCTATGGGTATATAATGAAATGGGTAAATGACACTGGGTATATAATGCTTTGAGTATATAATGCTATAAGTATATAATGCTATGAGTATATAATGAAATTGGTATACAGTATGATGCTATGGGTATATAGTGAAATTGGTATACAGTATGATGCTATGGGTATATAATGGAATTGGTAAATGACACTATGAGTATATAATGCTATGAGTATATAATGCTATAAGTATATAATGAAATTGGTATACAGTATGATGCTATGGGTATATAATGAAATTGGTAAATGATGCTATGGGTATATAATGAAATTGGTAAATGATGCTATGGGTATATAATGGAATTGGTAAATGATGCTTTGAGTATATAATGCTATGAGTATATAATACTATAAGTATATAATGAAATTGCTATACAGTATGATGCTATGGGTATATAATGGAATTGGTAAATGATGCTTTGAGTATATAATGCTATGAGTATATAATACTATAAGTATATAATGAAATTGCTATACAGTATGATGCTATGGGTATATAATGAAATTGGTAAATGATGCTATGGGTATATAATGGTATGAGTATATAATGCTATAAGTATATAATGAAATTGGTATACAGTATGATGCTATGGGTATATAATGAAATTGGTAAATGATGCTATGGGTATATAATGAAATTGGTAAATGATGCTATGGGTAAATAATGATATGGGTATATAATTCTATTGGTATATGATGTTATATATATATTATAAAAAAGTAAAGGTGCATGTATTTGTCACTGTACAGTGAAATGCGTCCTCCGCATTTAACCCATCTGTGGTAGTGAACACACAAACACACACACTAGTGAACTAGGGGCAGTGAGTACACACACACCCAGAGCAGTGGGCAGCCAACTCCAGTGCCCGGGGAGCAGAGAGGGTAAAGGGACTTACTCAAGGGCACAACAGTGGCAGCTTGCTGAGCCCGGGAATCAAACCCACAACCCTGTTATCAATAGCCCGGCGCTCTAACCGCTGAGCCACCACTGCCTAATGATATCAGTATATGATGATAACGGTATAGAATAATATATTGACCAATATTGTAAACAGGTTATTTGAAAATAGAAAAGTGTTTGGGGGATATATACTGTATATCGTATCATATATCTTACTTAGATTCATTTTAGATTAGTTTTAGTGTTTAAAGCCCTCCATATATGAACTGTAATGATCTCTTCTGTAAGTGTGAACATATGGGAAATGATTCCTTTACAATTGAAATTGTTTATTTACACCTTACATAATGAACAGGTTCAGGTGCTGAGATTAGAGGTTTAGTTTCCTAAAGAATCATAATTTAATTGATTTTCGGTTCTACTTTTCTAACGTAGTAAATTAAACATTAACACACACTTTGCATCCTGTACACACACAGATAGAGCAGAGCAAAGCAGAAGCTGCTCAATAGTTATGGAAATAAGGGAGGCTGCATATAAAGGGCATACTGTGTGTGCGCGCGAGTGTGTGAGCGCGCGAGTGTGTGTTGTGTAAGCCTGCCTTGTCTTGACAGCTCCAGAACTTTGAATGACCCTCATTGTCTTTCTCTCCGCCCACTTCAACACACACACATGTACCCTCTCTCTCTCTCTCTCTCTCTCTCTCTCTCACACACACACACACACACACTCATACACACACACTCTCATACACACACACACTCATACACACACTTTCATACACATACACACCGGCCAGTTTTGGTCTGGTGGGTGTGGCGAGCGAAGGTTGGCCTTCTTTGTTTACCCTCCAGACTCACACACAAGACAGGGTTTCAGAGGGGTAGTGCCTCGCAAACATGAAGAAGTGAGCAGAATGTGGCTGCATTCAATAAGTCCATCCATTTCCATGCTCACACACACACACACACTCACACACAAACACACACACACACACACACACACACAATCCCTTCTGTTAGTACAGTCACAGGCACAGGTGTGTGCTGCAACAAGAGTGAGTGTACTGTTACTGTCACTGGAACACACACCGGGACAGTCTATATAAACAAACTCTCCTCCTTTGTAGGGTCCATGTGTGTGTGTCTGTGTGTGTATGTGTGTGTGTGTGTCCATATGTGTGCCATAGGCAATGGCTGTCAACAGCATTTGAAGTGTGTGTGTGTGTGTGTGTGTGTGTGACTGTGCAAACTCTCACAACACACTTCTGAAGACCATGAGGAACAAATTCAGTTTCCTGTTAAATCTGTAATGGAGTCTAATGAGCATTTAAAGGGGAAGTACACAGATTTTTCAAACTTTCTGTAAAATTTAACCATAATAAACAAAGTCATCCAAAGTGATTTGGTGTGAAACAGTGAAATGAGGCACTGTAGAGAAACTTGCGAACTCCGGTTTCAGTTGCGGTGATAGGAACCAGAGGTCGGAAAGTTCACAAGCCATTTTATTTACGATCCAAATGAGGGGGGGGGGGTCGTTACCTTGCCCAATATCCCATGACATCTGGTGCCATTTATTATTATTGTGAAAATCTTTGATTCTGTACATTTTTCAAGAACATGTAATTTTACCTCAACCAACTTTGATTGATTCTGTTTATTTATTAATAATTGAATATTGCAGATAGTTTTATAAATTGGTGGAATGTCCCTTTAAAACACTGCCGCTCTACACCAGTCCTTTTTAGTCCTTTTGGAGAAAGCTTACACTATCAGTAGTAATCCAACACTACCGTCACTGATCTCTCTCTCTCTCTCTCTCTCTCTACCTCTCTACCTCTCCCGCCCTTTTTCTCTCTCTTCCACATGTCCGCTCACCCAACATGGACCAGGTGGTAGTGAGATGTTTGTGGAGTGACAGTAACTAGATCATACAGAGCTCTCTATTTAATATTTAATATCTCCTGATTTTGTCTCTTTCTCTTCAGAAGATGATCTCCAGCAGGAACAGACAACCTACAGAGCTTCAGCCATAAGGAGAGAGGTGAAAACTCGCACAGACACAGACAGCGCTCACCCCGTCATTGGGAACAGACATGCTTTCTTAGCCCCTAATTTCACTAATTAGTACACTTTTTGGACAAAAGTATTGGGACATCTACTCGTTCATCATTTCTTCTGCAATGAAGTCTATTAAAAAGAGTTTCTCCTGCTTCTGATGAAGTAACTGTGGCTTTCTACTAGATTTTGGAGGAGTTTGAGGTGAGGATTTGATTGTATTTAGCAACGAGAACATTAGTGTTGAGAGTAGAATGTTGGATAATAATGATGACCACGCTACATTATCCTCAGCTCACCAACTCATCCCTTTCAAAAGTACTGGATGGAGCTCCACCATCACCATTATCCCAGAGAACTCGGGGGAATGCTTGGGGGCTTTATACCCCTCTAGCCCACGCCTGGCACAAGCAGGACAAACTCTTTTTAATATCCTTAAAGAAACAATGCATGAGCAGGTGTCCCAATACTTTTGCCCACATGATGAATGTTGGTCCAGTGAGCCGTCACCGGTGCCATAAACCAGCCAATCAGCAAATCTTTGTTTATTTTTTTCACAAGGCCTTCATAAAACAAAAAAACGCAGAATAACAGGGTGGTAAACAGGCTTGTTAAATGACAGCTCAGCATTTCCTGAGGCTTATTTTGTGACTATTGTACAGTAACCACTCATGCACACATGTACCGGCCCTTTAAGGTGGATAATTAGTGAAATCTTCTGGGAGCTAGGCCGTGGTGAACTCCCTTTATGAACACAGTAGTAATGCAAATGTTCGTTTTCACCCATGAGCAGATGTCGGCCCATGAGTCAGATGGGTGACGTATGGGGAGAAAAACAACAAAGCATTTTAGATTGGGTGGGGCCAGTGTGTGTAATGTGGGACAGTCCATAAAATGTTTGCAGTCTAATCATCTTGTTTGAGTTTGGGTCATTTGGGTCATCGGGTGTGTTTATAAAAAGCAGACCTATTCCAGCAGCTAGGAAAGTAGTCGTTATACTACCATTAGCAACAGCACTTTATGGATAGTGCCGAGACCACACACTTACTCACACATAAGAGCTCCGTCGTCTGTGCTTTATATGGTTTTATAGATGGCTTGTGAGGGCAATCACTTTAGGTCGTAGAGGCACATCTAAGCTGGGCTTGAATACATATGCAGGAGGTAATTAGCACATGCAGGTTTACCAGCTGTGTAGATCTTGCTCTCACCACAGGATGGGGCAGTGGGATGTAGCGACTGTGCCCCCAGTTTGCTGTGGATCAGTATAAGAATTATAATGTAGTGAAGAACCTGAGCAAAGCTGTGGTGCAGCAGACGTGTAACCCTGAAACTGAGTCTGTGTGTCTGTTGTAGCTTCACAGAGACCAAGCTCCTGAAGTTCATGAAGAGGAAAATGACTGGGCGTCCAGATACACTCCTCAGCCCTGGAAGCCTGAGGTAACATTCATAAAATATAAAATATAGTAAATAAAACAACATAAAATATAGTTTATCGTTTGTATATATATAATGAATGTAATATGATATATAAAGCCAGGGTCTGATCTTAGGACCAGCCTGGCTACAGCAGCCCGGAGGCTGCTACAGAGGGTTAAGAGCCTTGCCCAAGGGGTAGATATGCAGACCTGGGTATCGAACCCACAGCCTTTTGACCGATCACAGTTCTTCCTTAATGATTAATCAATGCAATTAAGTGATCCAGTATAAAGAATTCTGGTCTGGTCTACTATATTCTGGAGGAGCACTGCTGTGAGAATTTGATTGATTGCATCAATCGATTGATTGCACTCTTGCAGCGACAAGAGTGTTAGTGAAGTCAGGATGCTGAATGAACACCACCCACCTCATCCCCCAAAAAAGTATTGGATAAAATACCTCCATCATTTCAGAAAACACAGCTCAATGCTGTGGGGGGCTATAAACCCTTTTAGCCCACGTCTGGCTGTGTAGTGTGCAGTAGTTCTGTTGGCAGTACCTCTCTACAAGGACCAGCTAAGCTGTGTGGGCGCATTTGCACATCATCATCTGTGTCAGCAATGGATGCACCTTAAAGTAGCCAAATGCATTCATTAGATGGGGTGTCCACAAACATTTGGACACATAGTGTAGTATTGTATGTGGAACTGTGTTGATTAAAGGGTTCAGAGTTGTTTTAATACATGACCGATACAACAGTATATGGTGGATATGGTGTTGGACATCTCCACTTTGCAAATCGTCAGAGCGAAGCTTCATTTCTACCCTTTAAAAAGCCACTCAGATAGTGAAAGGTGCTCCAGGTTTGTGTTGGATCAGATTAGGCTACTAATTAGGTTGTTTGTGTGAATCCGGCACTGTAATGTGATGCCTGTTGAAAGGGAGCCTTCTCAGCCTAGAAAGTAACTAGGGAGGACAGGATCCTGTGGAGTTTCTTGCCAGATTGTAAAGAGATCCAGGTAAATGCAGAATTGCAGTGCTCACCTGATTCGTTCAGGGCTGTTGAGATGCTGGAGAATGAAACACAGCTCCATGTATCACTATAACCTATTTACACTATACGTCCAAATATTTGTGGACAGCCTTTCTAATGAAGCCTTTAGCTACTTTCAGTTGCACACACACACAGCTTGGCTAATCCTTGTAGAGACACATTGCCAATAGAATAGGACTCTCTGGAGCAGATCAGCACGAACCTATTGGCACCATGCTGCCTAATGCCAGTCGTGGGCTATAGAGGGGTATAAAGCCCCCCCTCCAGCACTGAGCTGTGGAGCAGTGTAGGAACTGTGCTCTCTGGAATGATGGTGGTGGGGAGTTCTATCCAATACTTTTGGGATTTGGAGTTGGGGAGTTGGGGATGATGGGGTAGGGTAGTGATCATCATCCAACATCCTGACCTCACTACTGCGCTTGTTGCTGAATGCAATCAAATCCTCACAGCAGTGCTGCTCCATAGAAAGCCGTCTTCCTCCCTGGACAGTAGAAAGTAGACAGTTACTCCAACAAAAGCAGGTTCAACTCTTTTTTAATACTCTTTAATAAACAAGGAATGAGCAGGTGTCCCAATACTTTTGTCAATTGAGTGTCACAGCACTTGTAACAGCAGCATCGCACTGGGCTGTGTAGTTTTGGCGCGGATGGCATGATTAAACATATTCCTCTCTGTTCTCTTTGTTTCAGTATAAAGGACAGGCTAATCTTCATGTATTTGAGGACTGGTGCGGCAGCTCTGTCACGCAGCTCAGGAAAAACCTGCACTACCCCCTGTACCCTCATGTGAGTGCACGCATGCACAATAACACAAATATGGGACTCTTTAAAACTTGGAACTTCAGCACATCCTCCTTCTTTTGCCATCTTTCTGTTTCTGCAGTCACGTAGCACCGTGAGGAAGCTGGCTGTGGCCCCCAGCTGGACTAACTATGGTCTCAGGATCTTCGGCTACATCCACCCGTATACTGACGGTCAGTGAGACACGTCCACACACAGGCGTGAGTTATGGTACGAGTTGCTCTGGTCATCATTCTGTTTGCGTTGTGTTTTTCAGGTGAGTTCGTTTTCGCAGTGGCCTCTGATGATAACTGTGAGTTCTGGCTAAGTCGGGATCACTGTCCACACAACCTGAAGCTCAGAGCCTACGTTGGCAAGGTTTGTGAGGCTGGAGGGATGTGTGGGTATTTAGGGAAGGCACTGTCTTTTTACGTGGATATGAGTGAGCAGATTGTACATATTCAATCATATACAATTGCAGCGTAGCACTGAGCCACGTACGCTACATGTCCAAATGTTTACGGACACCCCTTTTAATGAATGCATTCACCTACTTTAAGGTGCACCCATTGCTGACATAGATGTGCCAATGAACGCACACACACACACACACACAGCTTGTCTAGTTCCTGTAGAGAAGCACTGCCAATAAAATTCCTATTGGCACCATGCTGCCTAATGCCAGGCGTGGGCTATAGAGGGGTATAAAGCCCCCCAGCATTGAGCTGTGAAGCACTGGAGAATGCTTATGTTGCTGAATGCAATCAAATCCTCACAGCAATGCTCCAGCTCCAAAATCTAGTAAAAAAGCCTTCTTCTCTGGACAGTTGAGACAGTTACTTCAACAAAAGCAGAATCTTAAGCTTAAGCTTAGCAGACAAAGCAACAAATAAGCAGGTGTCCAAATACTTTTGTCTTTACGTTTTAGTGTATTTGGCTATCAAATGAGAGTGTGTTCTATGAATTTCAGACTGGTAAAGAATGGACTGCACCAGGAGAATATGGGAAATATGCCAGCCAGATATCTCAGCCAGTCCAGTGAGTATTATGAACAGATGCCAACTTTCATTACTGACCCACTAAAAAAAATCTATGATTTTGAACTTATGAGCGTGTCTGTTCTCCTCCTGTTTCTCTAACTTCCTACTGATTTCCATCTCTACCTTCAGTTTCTTCCTCTACCATCAGAGTTCTCTTCCCTTCCACAGTTACACAGGTGCTTCTCATGCTGCAGCTATAGAAGAGTAGTTTAAGGGATGTCCTGATACAGTGTTTTACCATAATGCTGAGAATTGGCTGATTCTGATTAGATCTCAGTGTTTTCGTAGATTTAGGTGAGATATCGTCATTGTCTCGTGACAACCCTATATTGGAGCTTTCGTAGATTTTCACTTTTTAACATAATTTTCACATTGACATTAAAACTGCGTGATGAATGGACCAATAGAAATGCTCGAAAATGACTTAAATGGATAAAAAACTATTACATTGTCTTCTATTAAAACATATGAAGGTGTTTTGGCTGTTTTGGAGATTTTGGAAGGTTTGTGTGAAAACCAAGAAGCTAAAATTGATGTAACTTCATTCAGTCATTCTTCTGACCCTGTGTCAGTTCCCGGGGTACTGGAACACCGGTTACCCTCTATGTTGTTGTTTTTTGGTATTATGGTCTATGCAAGTCTATCATGGATCCTAAATCTGGCCTGGATAAGGTCTCAAGTGAAAGAAGGCAATCATATCAACACTACCCATGTGAGATTTCAAACTCAGTCCAAAGTCCAGGATCACGCCTCAGGCTTAACCTGTTATTCAGTAACAGTGGGAGGTATAGCATAGGCATAACTAGTATCTGCAGCTTTATTGGTTATAATAAATTAAATAAAATGTTCTAGATTTACCCCAGTGGCAGGATATACAAGGAAATCTAAATAGGGCCAAGAATTGATCCATGTGGAACACCTTAATGAATATTACTAGCACTGTGTTGCACATACACTATATGGACTAAAGTATTGGGACACCTACACATGGATTTTTGATTTATGACGTCTCATCTGGAGCTGGTCACCCTTTGCGGCTCTAACAGCAGGTCTTGAGACTTTTCTGCACTATGCTTTGAGCTCAGCACTCGCGCTCTGTAACTTTACATGGTCATTGAGCTGCTCTCCGTGAGCTGTTCCTCCTAAACTCTTCCACTGTTCAATAATAACACCACTCACAGCTGATGGAGGAAGATCTAGGAGGGAAGGTCTAAATTTCTCCAGCTGACTTGTTGTTGTTGGTGCAGCGGTGTCTCCTATTACATACAGAACCACGCTGGAGCTCAGTGAGCTCTTCAGAACCTCCCGTTCTTTCACTGATGTGTGTAAGAGAGACAGACTGCAGGGCTAGGGGCTGGAGTTTATACACCTGAGGCTGAATGGGACTGAATCAGACACCTGAATTCAATGATTAAGAGGTGTGTCCCAATACTTTTGTCCATAGAGTGTAGAAGTGTGGTCAACACTTGAAAGCATAGTTGACAGTGAAATCAGTGTATGAGATCAGTGAAACTTAAACCCACTAAATGTAAACACACACACACACACACACACACACACACTCTGCTTCTGTTAGGACATGCACAGACACGCCACTATTCTTTAGGAGGCCACAGGCCGCTTTGCAGAAGCTGATAACACAGCAGGAAGAAAACCGAAAGGCAGCTTTTGAGCTTTAAAATGAAGCACTTCATTTCACTGTATGGTTTCATGCAGTGAACCATTGCGAGAATGCTCCACAGAAACCACTGCTTTGCCAGTACTGGCTCGGTATGCTGGGCTGGTGGGTGGGGTAATGATGGAGGCTGCTTTCCCCTGTTTCCTGCAGACTGCAGCAGCAGATGAGATATTACTTTGAGCTCATCCACAAGCAGGACAATCATGGAACGGACCATGTGGAGGTGGCGGTGAGTGGTGGCGGTGTTTCTTGTTGTCATGTAAAGCCCAACCAACTTAAACGGGAGCAGTAACTGATTCCAGAGCAGTGTTTTGAGTCAACTCAACCTAGTTCAGTCTGAATTCTCCTAACTCACATTTTTTACTTCAGCATCTCAGATTGATCAGCAATCCATACTGAGCTGAGCCTCAAAATCATCTGTAAACGAGCTGCAGCAGAAACTGATTAAACTCTGTGTAGGATGTAGTCTGTGGCTCCGCCCCCTCAATCTGTTTAGAGGTTCGAGCGCCCACTATCACATGGAATAAGGGAGTACTTCCTCTTCGCAGACTCCTGGCCATAGAGGGCTGTGGTTTTGATGATCCTGGCTCTATTCTATCAAGCAGGCAGTTAGACAGTTGCTCCACTCCAGAGCTGTGAAGCCGTGTTTAGCTACTATGCTGCTGTTAAATGGAACAGAGAGCATTAGAAGAGCCCCAACACTGGACTGTTATAACCCTTAACACTTATTAAGGTGTTATTAAGGTGTATTACTCAGTAAGTACAGGGACGTCTGGACAATCTGGTGGAGCAGTTTTCTGGTAATAGAAGTCAGCCTTTCTATCCTAACACATAGTCAGCCTAATCCTAATTTCCAATATCCTAATTTTTAAGTTTAATTAAATGTTTATACATGTACATATATAGAGTTCTTTTAATTATACATTTGTCCAAATTAAAACTTGTGTATTTATGACACCTACATGTTATCTTAAGCTTTATCAACTCTTCGGATGTCTTAAAAGGTTTGCTAGCACAGATAAGCCAAGGATTGAGTAACAGTTTAAAGGGTTGATTGCTCTTCCATACTGAAGGTGCTGAAAATCACTCGAGGACATGTTATCCTAAGCTTTAACAACACCTATAGGTTAAAATTTTGCTAGCATGGGTATCCCAAAGACTGATTAACAGGCTGTTCAGTTACGACTGCTATCCAGTGGATGAAAGCATGTTATTTATTTATTTGTTTATTTAATTATTTCTTTTTATTGATTATGTTCTTGTTTTATCTGTTTCTATAAATCACTTTGAATTGCCACACTGCATGAAGGTTTGCCATTTCTGTGTCTGAGAAAGAAGGGAAGGTCAATTCCCTCAGAACTGTGTTTTGCGTTGTGTAATTTCAAAGCTCTGGACCGGCCCTACGGTCTAACTGCTCATCACCAAGTGTGAGGAGGTCATCTAGAAGTTCAAATCCCAGCAAAGGCTCAGCCTTAGCCCTGCACTGTCACAAGCCTCCCAGTCTGGTGACGTCATGTGATGAGGGGGCGCTCTTAACTGCAGGTGGGAATAAACAGTAAGCAGACTGAGGGGGCGGAGCCACAGGCTCAACATCTTCCACAGTATTGAATCAGTTTCAGCTGCAGCTTTTATTTACTGAGGATTATATTTTAACAGGGATGCGATTACAAGTGATTAGAAAATGTGAGTCAGGAGAATTTTAGACTGAACTAGGTGGAGTTAACTCAAACCACTGATCTGGAATCAGTCACTGCATCAGTTTCACAGTGTGTTCTGAACTGGATCATTATGTAAATTTGCTCTTTTATGTCCAACAGTGGCGGCTCAATCAGGCTGGAACGAAGTTTACAGTTATTGGCTCCCAGTCCCTCTCTCTCTATACCAGTACGTTATCTAAGCTGTGTCTGTCTGTGTGTCTGTCTGTGTGTCTGTCTGTATGTCTGTCTGTGTGTCTGTCTGTGTGTCTGCATAAGCGTTATTTTGAGCAGCGTTAGCTGTAGTGTGGAATACTGGAATAGCCATCCAGCCCACGCCCCATGCTGCGCTGGCACCCTGAAATAGCTGAAATGATAGGTTCGAATGTCTTCCAGTGTGTGAGTGTCCTGGCCTTCCTATTCCTGCACTGTGGGAGTGTTTCATGTGTGTGAACTCACTTTCAGGAGCATAAGTGCGTGCTTCTGTGTGTGGCGTAAATGTGGGACAGGGGTTGAGGGTGTGTACATGCATACGTTTATTTGTGCTGGGAAGTGGAGTGAAGACAGGTTTCTGTGTGTGTATGTGTGTGTGTGAGAGAGTGTGTGTGTATGCGTTTGTATGCAGGGGTATATTTAGCTGCAGCATGTAAGCATTGATCTCAAAGGGGCTTAAAGGGGAGGTTCGTACCGCAGCAGCATTAAACAAGGCTCCTTTCAGTGTGGGGAGAGTGAGAAAGTGTGGGAGAGGAGCTGTGCAGCAGATAAGCGCTCAGACGCAGATCAGACGGAGATCAGACCTTCTGCAGCGTAACGTAAATGTGTGTGTTTGTTCCAGACGAGTCCTCTCTTAAGATGGACTACGTCAGTCACATTCCTCAGACTCCTGCCAGTAATAAAGATCCCTCCCGAGATGCTGCCCCGAGCCCTCCCCACGGGGCAGATATGCTGAGAGAAGATCCTCGTGACATCTTTTATCAGGGTGAGATTGCGGCCTCAGTCATGCTACTGCTCTCAAATACACCTCACAATCACCTTAACACACACACACACAGACACACACACAGACACACACAGAGATACAAACTTGACTCACCAGATACAGAACTGGAACAGTTTGCTCCCGGCTCTGTGGTTTCAGGATCTTGTAGTCACATGTTTCTGTCCGGGTGTTCTTCCTTAGTGAAACGATCAGCTGTCATTAAGGATTAGGGCATTAGGGTGAAGATCTGTAGTTGAATACATATTCATATTAGTTTATATTTGTCTGATATTTCAATATAGTCTTTGATTGTTTATTTACTGAACCTCCAATTTATCCATTTTACTGCATTTGGAATCCTACAGAAATAAATGCATGCATAAAAAAGTATTTGGACACCTGCTCATTTACTGTTTCTTTCAAAATCAAGGCTATTAAAAAGTGTCGCTCCTGCTTTTGTTGGAGTAACTGTCTCTGCTGTCCAGGGAGGAAGGCTTTCTACTAGACAGTCAGTATAGCCTTGCTGTGAGGATTTGATTTCATTCAACATCCAACAGGCCAGGATGTTGGATGATGATCACTATCCCAACGCATCCCAAGAGAGTCCTATTCTATTGGCAGTGTGTGTAGGTGTGTGTTCAGTTGCACATCTGTGTCAGCAGCAATGGGTGCAACCTAAAATAGCTGAATGCTTTCATTAGAAGGGGTGTCCACAAACATTTGGACATATAGTAGACAAAATGTTTTAGCCCCAAAGTCTGAGTGTAAGGCTGCTTATCTGCTCAGTAAATCACTGATATTAGAATAAACTCTAATAATATCACTCCTACAGAAAGTGGTGGTGGTTCTCCATCACTGTGTTGATCATTAGAACATCTCCTCTCTCATGGAGTCTAGTATTATTTAGAGTTCTCCTCAGATCAACACCTGGTTTGGTGGTAAATCAGGGCTTAATGATGGTAAATCAGGTGAGCTGCTGCTGCTGCTGCTGCTGCTGATGATGATGGAGTTGGACACATCCTCCACGCTGTGCTGGCTGGACTGGGGTTGGGGGGGTATCTGTTCTGTTGATCTCACCTATTTGAGAATGTCATTAAACTCAGTGTTATAGTGTTATGATAACTGATTATTAGTTGATGACTCAGTCATTTCAGAATCAGTTTATTTAATAATTAAGTTAATGATTAACAAATGGGTCAAAAGGTTAGTTGTATTTAATATAGTGTGGCTTTAAGGTAGTGTCTCATCTAATGTATGCATATATGTGTGTGTGTGTGTGTGTGTGTTTCTTTGCAGTGCCATTGCTGGACAAGTCACGTTTGTGGGGGGTTTTGCCGGAATGTACCTATGAACCCAGTTACACCCTTAAAGGGTACATGTTACAGCGCTATCAGGGCCTGCAGTTTGTAAGTGCTTGCTGTATTTGTTCTGTAAACACCTATTCAGAGAAACACAGACATTCCCATGCACGTCCCATGCAGTGGATATGGCTGTTGCAACATCTGCCCTCTGTACTTCGTATGGGGAGGGTTGGTTTCTCTCGAGGAGCGAGGGCTGTTTAGGGTGTGTTTGGTGGAACAATGGAAGTGTGGTCATGTGTGTTGAGTTCAGTGGGGCGCTAGGGTTTTCCCTCAGACCCTCCACAAGACCACAGCCTTTGGTTTTTTGTTGGAGTGCATGTCTGATTGTGTCTGATTGATCTGTGTCTGTATTGCAGGTGCGTCTCTTGTATGTTTACCCTAATGACTACACTCGCCTCACTCACATGGAGAATGAAAACACATGCTTCTATCAGGAAAAGCCGCAGTACTTAGAGAGGTAAGAGTGCAAACACGAGGCTGCATTGTCGCATTGCACTCATGAGTAACATCATCAAGTGGCCTTTGCAGAGTGAGTGTGTAAACATGGCTGATATATAGGAGCTGATTCCTGTCGGCCGGGAAAAGCCAGATTTACATTAACATATTAGTTATTGATTTGTTTATTAGTAATATTACATCACACTGTAAAATATGTCTGTAAACATTGAAAAACTGTCAAACCATGACAGTAGAAAACTCATATACAGTTTCTGTAACACCATAAATACATATCTGAGTCTAAACACTCATTTTGACGTCTCATTCATGATAAAAAAAAACATTTTTCCAATGATAAACAGTCCTGCACTGTGTTTAAAACAGACATATTCCATAATATATGTGTTTTTATATATATATATATATATATATGTATATATATATATATATATATATATATATATATATATATATATATATATATATATATATATATATATATATATATATATGTGTGTGTGTTAAATAACAACTGACATTTTGGGTTGTTTTCTATTTTTTTAAAAACTTTAAAAACACTTGAAAAACCCAAACTGAACTGAAGTGGATTTTTCTATGGAGCTCAGTCCGCTGTGCTGCTTCTGTAACATGCAGTGGGTTTGAATGTACAACATTTTGAAGTCAAATTTGGCATCATCTGTTTGCATGTTGGTCACGTCTCCATCCTCCTCATGCACCGTCAGAGTGTAGTCGTTCCTCCCAGGCTACCCTCTCTTGGGTGTGTATGCATGTATACCTTACACACCTGGTTTGGTGGTAAATCAGGGCTTAATGATGGTAAATCTGCTGCTGCTGCTGATGATGATGGTGATGATGGAGTTGAACACATCCTCCACGCTGTGCTGGCCGGACTGGGGGGTGTCCAGGAGTGCTCACGTTATTTTGTTATTATTAGGGCTGTCAAATTAACATGTTAACTTTGATTAATTAATCAAAAAAAAATATTAGCATTAAAAATTGCTTAATTTTTTAAATATATATTTTTATCATATAATTTTAATACTTTTGCCTCTGTTCATCGTGGAATGGAATCTAAATTGAAGCAGTCGAGGTTTGATTGAAGTTTAGGCATCCAGCTTTAAAAACAACACTGCATTAACTGGAATTACAACCATTCTTACATAACCCCCCCCCCTTTTCACAGGCTCAAAGTAATTGGACAGTTGACTGATTAGCTGTTTAACAATGGCCTGTTTCCTCCATTATTCCATGTCAAATAAGCAGGAGAAGGTTCTGGAGCTGATTTCATGGGTTGACTTTGAATTTGGTTGAATTTGGTTGAATTTGGTTGACAGGGTCCTCTGAATATACGTTCCTAAAAGGTGATGATACAAGAGACCGAGACCTTTCAGAGAGAGAGCAGAAACTTTTGGAGTTTCCAAATCAACAATGTCGTCCATTTGTAAGAACACAAATATGTACATATGTAAGGTTTTATATGGAAATCATATTAATATGTCTCCTCTTCTACTTTTAGGTACCAGTGTGGTGGCAGTGGTTTAGTATCTACACTAGTATCTCCATGTGATTAATGAACTATGATCCGTACTGGGTTCCAGCCCTTCAGGCCCAGGGCTGGACTCGGACACTACGCCATAGACACACTTTTATGTGTGGACGTTTGTATTAGTTACAGTGTACGTGCAGCAGGGGGCACTGTGAGGCAATAAATGTGAGGAAAAAAACAAACAACAAACCAAATCAAAGCAGAATCCACTGTAGTGTAATATTTTGTCTATCAGATCAGATCAGGTTGGGTGTTGTTCTGAACACATCATTCCTCTACAGTATAACTGTGAGTGTTTGTCTCCACAGATTCGGCTTCTCCAGCTATATGAATCTGGATCAGCCAGATGGCGACACCATTGACCCCAGTTACAGAGGTACTGCAACCACGCACCCTGTGTTGTTACACTGTGTGAATTTCCCCAAATCTCTGAATATTAATTTAAGAAAATTAAATGAACTTAAACCCCTAAAATCTGATAATGGATATATGTCTCAGCGGCTGTAACATTCAACAGCATTCAGAAATGAACATATTATGTGGGATATTTATATTTATATTTAAATATTATATTTATATTTTTTATAATCAATATTTTGGTGTTGGAGTTTGGATTATGAATGTGGAATGATTTTTGATGATTTAAACTCTAAATGCTCAAATTTTGATAATTAAGTGCAGTTATTTGAATATAAACCAAATATATTTGTAACTGTGTGGGCAGATTATATATTATTAGGTGAAAATTAACAAATCCTGTACATGAAACATATAAATATGCAATTTGTTGGACATTTGAAAGCACAATTTCCACTGATTTGCTGAATTTAATATATTGGAAGAAATTAAATATAACATAATTAATGTGTCTTAACCTTTGTACAATCCACATCCTTTTTAGTATGTTGAACTCAGCATATTAACAGTAAAATATGATATTATGTTATTATAACATATATTATGTTTGGAGAAATGTTGGTCCTGTTTTATATTCTGATCTTTAATAACTGTGTAATTAAACATTATCATTATAGATACAATAACAATAAGACTATGTGATATATTCGTTGTTACAGATGAATTACAGTGATGCAGCTTCTGTTATTACACAGATTTATCAACAAGTGCATCTATCAATGATATTATAAATTAATTCAATATGCACTGTATGTCCAAATGTTTGTGGACACCCCTTCTAATGAATACACTCACATACACACAGCTTGTCTAGTCCTTGTAGAGAAGTACTGCCAATAGAATAGGACTCTCTGGAGCAGATCAATTAAACGTGAATCTATTAGCACCATGCTGTTTAATGCCAGGCGTGGGCTATAGAGGGGTATAAAGCCCCCCAGCATTGAGGAGCTGTGGAGCAGTGGAAAAACTGTGTCCTCAAGAATGACGGTGGTGCTCCATCCAGTATGTTTGGGTTAGTTGAGTTGATGGGGTGGTGATCATCATCATCCAGCATTCTGACCTCTCTAGTGCTCTTGTAACTAAATGCAATCAAATCCTCACAGCAATGCTCATATAGTCAAAATCTAGTAGAAGGCCTTTTACCCTGGACAGTAGAGACAGTTACTCCAACAAAACTCCTTTTTACCTCATCCTCAGATGAAGACAGGATGGGATGGAGGCAGAAACTGGACGCGGAAGACTACAGACGACTGGAGCGAGACGAGGAAGAGGAGGAGGAAGAGGAAGAGGAGGATGAGAAAAGAGCTGGTCTGCCAGGGCATGGCAAAAGTGACCACACACTGCAGAGGCAGAGGAAACTATTCTCTACCTCCCTGACCAATGGAAGCAGGAAGAGGAGGCCGAGAGATACCCGAGAGATGACCAGAGCGTTGGGGCCACAGCAGGAGAACTCACAACATCTGAGGAGCAGGGCAGCAGAAAATCAACCGCAAGAACCAGCAGGACTCCAAATCCACAACAAAGTGTCCAAAAAGCCTGGACAACAGTCCTCAATCATACTGCGGACAGGACAGGTCAAGAGGTCAGATGGGCATGATCAGTCTCTCAACAGGAAACGTATAGAAGACCTCCAACCTCAGGGACCTTCACTTAGCAATGGCAGTCTAATAGAAACCCAGCCTGCTGCTGGCAAAGCTCAGGACTTTAAGGCGGTACTGGTGGAGGCTGAAGATAGGCCTGCTGAAGGAGCGATATTGGAGGACTTTGCAAGTAATAAAATACGTGCAGGAAATTCAGAGCGGTCCAGAGACAGGCTGAACAAAGACAAAAGGGCTGAACGGTCAGTGTTGAGTGGACAGGCCAGTAGATTGAATAGTAGTACGGTGGTTCTTGCTGGAAATGCAAGCAAAGCAGCAAAGGTGGAAAGAGTCCAAACAAAGGAGAACATCCCAAAGGAGCTTACATCTCGGCCAAGGAGGAAGACCAGTGCGGCCTCTCTGGATGGTCCCAAAGAAAGGTCAGAAAGTCAGGAGAAGGACAGGACTACCGATGCGTCACATCGTAAGGACACTGTGCCTCATAAGTTAAAAGATGATTCCACCAGCCGAAGCAAGTTAGATGGGTTAGAGCATGAAGAACATCATTACGTCATTCTTCAGGACGCAAAGCAGGTTAATGCTAAAGAGATGGCGAACAGGTCCCATTCACCCAACTCCAGCCTGGGCCAGAAACAGATGGTGGGCATTGTAGCTCCGCCCACCAAGGAAACAAACAATGCCTGGAGGAGAGCTGGAAGAATGGAGGGGGAGAAAAATGAAGCTGCACCTGAAGGAGAGAAGAGGCTGAGCAAAGACAAGGGAGAGGATGAAGGTCTGGACGATTGGATGCCCTATGGAGACTTTGGGTTGGGAGATGACATCTTTATCAGGATCGGCTTTGACCCCGAGGTGAACTGGGCTCAGACGTTTCAGGTGAAGCAGATGGATTTTCAGACCCTGCGATCTGACTCCATAGATCTAGCCTGTAATGTGTCCGGCAATCTGCTGATCGACCAATCAGAGGCCGTGGCTGTAGTGCAGGCTTTAATGGAAAAACTCAATGAGAAATTCCCAAGGTAAGGAGAGAGTGTGTGTGTGTGTGTGTGTGTGTGTGTGTATTCAGCTTAAAAAAATTTTAACTTTCAAATGGAATATTATTCATAATGGATACTAAATACTTCTTAGTGGATACTGAATAATTCATAGTGGATACTGAATCACCCATGGTGAATACTGAATAATTCATAGTAGATACTGAATAATTCATAGTGGATACTGAATAATTCATAGTAGATACTGAATAATTCATAGTGGATACTGAATAATTCATAGTCAATACTAAATAATTCATAGTAGATACTGAATAATTCATAGTCAATACTAAATAATTCATAGTGGATACTGAATAATTCATAGTGGATACTAAATAATTAATAGTAGATACTAAATAATTCATAGTAGATACTAAATAATTCTTAGTGGGTACTGAATAATTCATAGTGGATACTGAATAATTCATAGTAGATACTGAACAATTCATAGTGAATACTGGATAATTCACAGTGGATATTGAGTAATTAATATAGTGGGTACTGAATATTATTATTATTGTTGTCCTTTTTGTTAATACTATTATTATTAGTAGTAGTAGTAATATTGTTATTGTTAATATTATTGTTATTGCTATTCTTATTAATACTAATGTTAATAATAATAATAATAATAATAATAATAATAATAATAATAATTATGTGTGTATGAGTTAATGCACATATAGTTTACATGTATGGGAACATTGATTAAAAATAAGGAAAAATATCAGAACAAATAAATCAAAAACAAACAATTGGGAATGTTGATCACATTTGGTGTGTGTGTGTGTGTATGTGTGTATGTGTGTGTGTGTGTGTGTGTGTATAGTCAGTTCTCTCTTCAGCAAATAGTGAATGTAGAGAAGCGGCCTGATGTAACTCGGGGCAGTCGGTACCTGCTGGAGTTGGATCTGTTGGACAGGTCAGGCAGCAGAGTCCGTCTGGCTCAGTACATCTACGTCCTGCAAAATCATGACGAGGGCCGAGGCTGGGGCGTCCGCAAGCAGAGAAAGAACCCAAAGCTGCTCCTCTGTAACCCTCACAACTTCCAGTGGAACCCCACAGCTACTGTCCACTTCATCATTCCAGGTCAGATACGCTCATTACCACACACTGTCTCCCTATTGCTCTCTCTCTCTCTCTCTCTCTCTCTGTAGATCAATGTTTTAAAGTAGATACAGAAGAAGATGATGAAGGTTTATAATCTAACCCCTAGAAAGCTACAGTAAATAACAAAGTAAATCATATTAAAATAAGTTGGGAATAAATCAATAAGAACATGAGAGGTACAGTGTTTAAATAATCCAGTTATCAAATTAGTATAATTAAATATTGTAGAGAAATGTAATAAATGTGGGATACACAGGCATAAATAATATAAGCCAGCTGTCTAAAATAAAGCAGCTTTCTGTATTTTCTTTTACATTTACGGCATTTAGCAGACGCTCTTATCCAGAGCGACTTACATGGTTACTTGTATTACAGAGGTGGGCCAGTGTAGTGTTAGGAGTCTTGCCCAAGGACTCTTATAGATGTAGCGCAGCACAATCACCCAGACTGGGATTCGAACCCCAGCCTCCCACATAGTGTGGTAGCTCAGTGGCAGGTAGTGGTGTTATCTGTTGCGCCACACCAACCAGCAAAGTCTATATTTGTGAACTTTTATATATGATGTGAATTTATTATTTTTATATAGTAACTTATCTTTACTTTGCTTCATTAAGAATTGTACTTATTTACTAATTATTGGATTACATATTGACACATTTTGTCCTTAATTTAATTTAATTTAAATACAATTCTGTGTAACTATAATTTACGTTTTGGATAAAAATATTATTATTATTATTATTATTATTATTATTACTATTATTAATGGCATTAATTAAATAAATAACTTCTAAGGGTTAGAAATACAGGTCATAATACAGAGCACAAGTTTAAGGATTGTTGTCTTAAATGCATTTAAATGTGTGTGTATATATATGTATATGTGTGTGTGTGTGTGTGTGTGTAGTGAAGAACCAGGCTCGCTGGGTGCAGCAGTTCATAGTGGATATGGAGGAGCTGTATAGAGCCACTGGAGACAAGAACTTCAACATCATCATCACTGACTATTCCAGCACAGATATGGACATAAAGCAAGCCCTGGAAAACTCTCAGCTCCCCAGGTACAAACACACACTGACACACACTGACACACACTGACACACACTGTCAACGTCATCTCCAGAGACACACTTCTGCACATCATTCCAGTTTATTTACTGTTTAACGTCGTGCAAAAAAACATGAAAGGCATAAAATGTGGCCTGTGCAAAAGTAATGGCACATTACATACATCATGTATATCTCCCAATACATCCAATCAGAACATTAACAGAACTTGTTTATTTATTTATGTATTTGGTCATTTGTTTATTATATTATATATTATATTATATTAAGTGTAAAACGTTCCATACACTTCAAACATCACACTTCATCAAGTATCATGTGACCAGTTGGGCCCAAACTCATAAAACTGTATGTATAGCACATGTAGGTCCTAAGTATTAAATAGACACTCTTGTTTTTGCCTCTTTTCTGTTGTTGTTGTTGTTGTGTGTGTGTGTGTGTGTGTGTGTGTGTGTGTTAATGTGTGTGTGTGTTAATGTATGTGTGTGTACTCTCTCAGATATCAGTATCTCAGACTAGAAGGAAACTTTCAGAGATCAGCAGGGCTACAGGCTGGAATAGACCTGATCACAGTGAGTGCGCTCTTGGTGTAAATACACAGATAATCCCACCGTGATTAAAGAGCCGGTCTGAATAAACGCCTTCTTCATCCCCCTCAGGATAAACACAGCATTTTGTTTCTGTGTGATCTACACATCCATTTCCCACTGGGGTTCATAGACTCAGTGAGGAGACACTGTGTTGAAGGACGAATGGCCTTTGCTCCGATAGTGATGAGGCTTAACTGTGGTGCTACTCCTCAAGAACCTGACGGTACACACACTACTCTCTCTCTCTCTCATGTTTCTTAACTCATTAACCATCCCTGAACCCACCAGTGGACCCAGCCGTGTATTACATACCCCTATATCTGAAGAATAAGTGAGCTTGTTTGCGTTGGAGTCACTGTAGTTGATAATAGAAGAACCCCTAAAGTGTAACATGGCTGGAATTTAAGGGGTTAAAAGTTGGGGCGGGGGTGGGGGGGGCATTTATTATGCATTTATTAATTATTGAACTAGTTTTGACATATAAACAGTAAGTGTGGGACTTTGTTTGGGGTGAAAACTGCTCAGATGCGGTTTTACAAGCCTATTTACCACCCTGTTATTGTACTTTCGAATGCAATATGCTGATTTTTGTTTTTATGATGGGCTTGTGTGGGGGGGCGGCAAATGCACTGCTCTGATTGGCTGGCTTACAGCACTGCAGTGGTTCACATCATGTATCATGTAGCAGAGCAGAGTTAGGTAATTACAGTGAGGGGGGAGTTACCCACTGTCTTTCAATATTGCCAAAGCAAAAACAACAATAATAACAACAAAATTACAGAATTACAGAATTAAATAAATAAAAATAACAATAATTAAAATAAAGGTTTTTTTTTTTTTACAAAAGGATATATATATATATATATATATATTATACCTGCCCCCCTCTTTATCCAGTGTTGTTTTCTACTCTCTGCAGGCTACTGGGAAGTAAACGGCTTTGGTTTGCTGGGAATTTATAAATCAGACTTGGACTCTATTGGTGGCATGAACACCAAAGACTTCACTGACCGCTGGGGAGGAGAGGACTGGGAACTACTGGACAGGTAGGACTAGTAGTAAGCTACTGCTGGAATCTGATACAATTATGATGATGGTACATTTAGTGAATGCACCAGAAGTATTACGCACATTTCTATATCAATCAGCCATAACATTAAAACCACTGGTAGGTGAAGTGTGCCAATGGCTCCTGTGAAGAAGTGGGGTCCACATAATAACCAAATTGTGCAATAGCAATGTGGCTGGGTCAGAACATCTACTGTTTCCAGTATCCAGTAATCAGGTGACAGGGTCATGGGTTCCCAGGGCTCATTGATGCTTGCTAGCTTACAGGACTTGGGTCTGGATCTGCTGCTAACGTTAGTCCTGGTGCCAGATACCACAGCAGGACACCTTCAGAGGTCTTGTGGAGTGTCGACAGGTCAGAGCTGTTTTGGTAGCACACAGCGGGCCTACACTAGGCGGGTGGTTTTAATGTTATGGCTGATCTGAGTGTAATTATAACCAGAGTATTATTATACGCAGTTATGAACCAAGCAAGTTTGTTCATGTGTAATTGCTTGTGTCTGGACGTGGCCGACGGAACGAATGATGCATTGCTCCCGTCTTTAGGATCCTGGAGGCGGGGTTGGAAGTGGAGCGGCTGTACGTGAGGAATTTCTTCCATTACCACCACTCCAGGCGTGGCATGTGGAACCGCCGGGTAGTCCGCAATACGTAACGATGGCATCCCCACCATTGTCAGGACAGCAGTCACTGTGGCACTTTATCCAGCCTTTGCTCGGCTTGCCAGCTTTGATTGGCACACTGTGGGCCGCGAGGCATTCCAGAGGTTTGGCCGGCTGGGAAGAAGAGACGTGCAGGAGATAACTCAGGAAGATGCTCCTGGTACTATAAGACAGTTTAACAGTTTTAACAGTTTAACTGGTGGCTTGTTTTGAGGGACTGTATCTACACTATAGGTCCAAATGTTTGTGGACACCCCTAACAAATGATTGCATTCAGCTACCTTAAGTTTCACCCACTGAATAGGACTCTCTGGAGCAGATAAACATCATGACTCTATTGGCACCATGCTGCCTAATGCCAGGCGTGGGCTATAGAGGGCTATAAAGCCCCCCAGCATTGAGGAGCTGTGGAGCAGTGGAAGAACTGTGTTCTCAGGAATGATGGTTCGTGCTCCGTTGGTCATTGGTGATGAGGCGGGGTGGTGATCATCGTCCACTATCCTGACCTCACTACCAAACGCTCTTGTCGCTGAATGCAATCAAATCCTCACAGCAATGCTCCTCTAGGAGAAACTCTTTTTTAATACCCTTGATTTCAGAAGAAACACTGGACAAGTAGGGGTGTCCCAATACTTTTGTCCATTCCGCGCATTTCATTTGAGTGAGTATATATTGAAGTCGGATGGATTTCAACGCACTGTACTGTGTACTGCGGCCCGGCTTTGTACAGAACCTCTCTAAGGGTCTCTGGCGTGGCTGCCCGAGTGAATTCCTGGGGAACTACCGGCCTAATTTTAAAGGAACCACTCACTATACTATCTAATTCACGTTACGTTCCCATAATACACGATAATACACCCGATGGAGCTAGCTGAGGTTTGGAAGGAGGACCAAACCTGAAGCTCTGCCTCCTTTCATATCCTGTGATGGTGTTTTCACACCCCCCCCCTCCCTCTTATAGAAGCATATAGTCCCAAAATCCTCCTTGCTGTTACTCAGGGCTAACTCTCAGTCCTACCTCCGTTCTTGATGAGGAGTCTGGCCTTTTGGAAGCTGCCCTGAACTCCAGCCTAAAGTTCTCAGAGTTCTCGCCACTCCTCCCACACTACAATTATACCATGGAGCATGTACTGACTGACGGACTACGCTTTGGCATAAGGGGATAAATGTGTTGTTGTGATTATTATTTTTTGGGGGGGAGGCGGAACAGGCCTTCAGAACACTCCTACCTCTAAAGTTCACATTCTTGACCTTGTTGATGTGAGATTAGGGCTGGAACTAAACTCCACAGGCCGCTTTTGTCTCCCTACAGAACCTTTTTAATGGAAAATGATTTGTAAAATGATACAGTTCGTCCACCCAACCTTTGCGATATCCGAAGGGTCTGTGATGCTGTTAAACGGCCTCCAAAAGTGGCTCAGCTGGACCGTCCAGTGGGTGTTCAGCTGGACCGTGATCAAACCAAAAGAGGTGCAATGGTCCTGTGCCTTCAGCCTGCAGGCCTTAACCCAGGTTTAGCTGTGGCTCTATCAGCACGGCCTCTACAACAGCATGCCTTAGATGTTTCGAGAGGAGCAGGAGACTCTGCTGTTGTTCACATTTCAAGGAGGAGTGCAGGCAGCCGTGTTGTTCCAGATGTTTCATCGTGAAGAATCACGAATCACGAGAAGATTCAGGAGATGGGGTTCGGGTTACTTTTCTGTCTCAGACTGTTTCATTATAAGTGCTTTACTGACTGTAGGAGGAAAAAGTGATTGCTGAATAATCAGATAGCGCCCTGTCCTGGGGGTAGTCCAGGATCGAGGGACCCACCTTGATCCTGAGCAGGAAGTGGCTGGATGGATGGATGGATGGATGACTAAGGAAATCCGACTCAGGAAATTTGCTGAATGCTATACTAGCTTAAAAGTGCCTTTTACAGAGACATGCAAGGACATCTAGGTTATCCATCTTCCAACATCTGCAGATTCTGCATAATTCTGCTCACTCTGAAGCTTCACTGCAGTTTATTTGCTTGATTTAACCAATTGCAAAAACCTTGTATCTCCATTTTGCATGAATCTGGGAGTTGTTCTTTATATTGTTTATCAGAGTCTCATGATTAATGGACCAATAGAAATGCTCCAAAAGGACTAAAATCTTTTTACATGGACTTTACATGTTGTTTACTTGCCATTTTGGAGATACAAGGTTTTACAGGACAGGGATGATTGTATATGCGGTGTAATTTCTCCTAACTACAGGAAACATAATAATACCTATACGCTTGGTAAATTGTCAAGTGACAGCTTTAGGCCAATGAAGTGTCCTTTGTGCTTTGATGTTAAGCAGCTAGTTTGTTATATTGTATAGATTTTTTAAATAGGAAATAAAAAATGTCCACTGGAGAGTTTATGGTTATTAAAATCTTTGGTAAAAAATTGGTACTTCTGTTTTTTTTTCTGGGTGTTTTTCCAAATTTGTAAATATATATATACACACACAACTCTGGAAAAAATATTTTTCTTTATTAAATCTGCATCTCTTTATTATATTAAATCTGCATCTCTACGTGTCTGGCAGCCGTTTTTTATTAATTTCATCAAACAGAGCTGAGTTATCTGAATCTGCAGACTATGAACGGCATAAAGTCCCAACAGAAATGTGAGAGACTAGTGGAGAGCCGGCCGAGACAGGAGAGCTGTGATTGGCCGTCGAGGTTATTTCAGCATAGTGATTTCTGAATGCTCTCAGAGTTCAGATATTAGTACTGTGTTTAAATCTGAATAATAACTTCTTTACTTTATAATTATTATCATCATTTATCTGCATTATTTGAGCAGCTGTTTTTGAGCAGTTGTCATTTCTGCAAATAAATAAATAAATGCTCTAAATTGTAAATATTTTATTTGGAATTTGGGGGAAGTGTTGTCCATGGTTTATGAAATACAGCACAAATGTTCATTTCCCTAAAACACACTGCCTATAAACAGTAAAACTAGAGAAACTGACCATGTAGGGTGGTCTCTCTCTCTCTCTCTCTCTCTCTCTATATATATATATATATATATATACACCATAAATCAGAGCCTATGACATACCTCTTGCAGTTACACCCACATACATGCCGGTCACACTCTGACCCAGTTTAGACGTGCAGTTACTCCTCCTGTCCTTGAACAGAAGCGATTGAGAAGATGACTCGCACACTTGGACTATTTCAGATGATAGGTCACTTCAGCTGGCATTGGAGTGACCTCACACCTCTGTTATGTTGTTAAAGCCAAATGTGTATATTATTTTATTTAATGTATTAAATTAATTCAATTATTTAATTATTAAAATACTGTCATTTTACTTTTGAACATGTTTGTCTTTACCACAGGAACTGAACTGCTGACCATCAATGACTTCCTAATCAGAGCCTAGATAGATATTGATATTTGATGCAAAACCTCATATCTCTAAAACAGCAACTTTACAGCAGAAGAAAAAACCTTCCTTCAACTTTCAATGGAAGTCAATGTAAAACGATTGTATTCAGGTCGTTTTGGAGCTTTCCTATTGGTCCATTCATCATGCATTTTCTTAGACAATTTAAAGAAGAACAGCCAGATTTACATTACGTCAAAAAATCATGGGTGATCATGGGTGTTGTGGGTGTTGTGCCCCCACAACACCCCTGATCATTCAAGGCATGGACTCCACAAGACCTCTGAAGGTGACCTGCTGTGGTATCTGGTGCTCCAAGATTAACGTTAGCAGCAGATCCTGTAAGTCCTGTAGGTTGTGAGGCGGGGCCCCCATAGGCACTCTATTATCGGTTCACTTTTGGAGTGTTCCACCAAGAACCCCCCAAAAGACCTGATGCCTGATGTTTTGGAGATGTTCTGACCCAGTCATCCTCTAGAACATCTCAGTTTGGTTCTTGTTCAACACCTTCATCGCCTTCAAGAACTAACTGTTTACCTGCTGCCTAGTATGTAGATCCCACCCGGTGACAAGAGGTGAAGATAATCAAAGTTTTTCACTATAACACCCATCAGTGGTGTTAATGTTATGGCTGATTGCAATGCGGAATCTGTGTGTGGGGGTGAGTTGCTTGTCCTGATTGACTCTGTTTGTGGATAATTGACTGTGTATAGAAATGGGCAGAGACATTTACATTTACATTTAAGGCATTTAGCAGACGCTCTTATCCAGAGCGACTTACAAAAGTGCTTCACTATTTACCCAAGAAAACCTCAGCTAGTTTAAATAGACTAAAAATTCAAAGATCCTCTAATCTTAGACTCTACTAAACACAAGTCAATAAGAAGACCACTCTGCTATTCGCCCAAGTACTCTCAGAAGAGGAGGGTCTTCAGTCTGGGTTTGAAGACAGCGAGCGTTGGACTCTGCTGTTCGGACACCCAGGGGAAGTTCGTTCCACTACTTCGGTGCAGGACAGAAAAAAGCCTGGACGCTCGTCTTCCAAGGATTTTGAGGGATGGCGGGTCGAGCCAAGCCGTACTTGAAGCTCGAAGCTCCAATAGCTACATTGACTATGGATGCATGTTCTGAGATGCAGTGTGTGTGTGTCTTTAAATATCACAAACACTTATTTGGCATCAAAAAGTTTATTTACTGCTTTACCAGAAGGTGCACTTACACTAAAAATGACATTCTGTTAACTGTGCGATAAGTTCAAGTGATTAAGATCCCATTAAAACTCACCATAAACCACATCATGAAAATAATATTGGTTTATGATGGAGAAGAAATGCTAACTGACCTTAAGTGGTAAAAAGCAAGTCCTCAGATTCATGAGGAAACTATCGTCTCCCAGGTCCAACTCTGGCCACTTCAGGATCAAGTTTCAGTATCGGTTCCTACTCTTTCATGTATGTCTCTTCATACACATGCACACACTCCTATATACAAAACTGGCTCCTATATACACTCCTCACTGTCCTCCAGCAGCGTCAAACATCTTCTTCCTGCCCTCCATGCCGGACATGGCCTCCACATTCTTACGCCAGTCGCCTACCTCACTGTTCAGAACCTGCAGAGCATATGCACACATCAGTTGGTCAGACATGACATGGGAAAACTCAACACTTTGGAA
Source organism: Salminus brasiliensis (assembly GCF_030463535.1). Classification (NCBI taxonomy): domain Eukaryota; kingdom Metazoa; phylum Chordata; class Actinopteri; order Characiformes; family Bryconidae; genus Salminus; species Salminus brasiliensis. The sequence goes on from NC_132890.1 coordinate 2,855,650, forward strand.
GATATCAGGTTTTATACAGCAACCAAGTCGTCATATCTATATTGGTTTCCAGTTCTCCCCAGTTTAGCCATTGCCAGTTCCCACCCTACACCCTCAGAGTCACAGGAACCAGCATCTTCTCCAACTGCAGCAGATGCAACAGCACCGGACAGCTGAACGCGCTGGGGAAGGAATTCCAACTGCCAGTTGCGTTAAATCAGCTGACAGATGGCCAGTATCGGCCATCCCACCCATCCAGAGAGGGCAAGGCCAGCTATGCAGTCTTGGGCTGAAGGCCACAGACTCCAGTCCTCATGGGCCTCAGCCATGCAGACCTCATCTCATGCATGTAATTCATTGTTAGACGCTCCAAGACACTGATCTCAGCCAGGCTGTGGACCAGCCTTAGACATGCCTGGCTTAGATGGTTGCAGGACTTCATGGCTTTCCTCAGTGTTATTTAGATGTTCGCAGGTGTGTGTTGATGTAAATACCTTCTCTTGTTTAATGTCCTCCTTCTTCACTGACTTGAGGTTAGCTCTAAGGTCCATAGAGCCCTTGTGCTTGGAACCCAGCAGCGCCCTCATCATTTCGTCAGCGGACACTCGGACCTTCCTCAGAGCAGGCTTCTTAAACTTACCCCCGAGGTCCTGCACTTTCAGCTTCAGCTCGTGAATCTGTAACACGGCAGGCACTGGACATCAATTTGACATATGGCTCGTAACGTCAGACAGACACTGTCTGATTTTGGTTGGAAATCAAAGGCACATCCATCAAAGAACAACATTGGGTTGACATTTAGCTCCAACATTAGATAGATGTTGAATTTTGGTTGGAAATCAAAGTAACATGTCCATGAAAAACGTAACACTGGGTTGACATCAAGCTACAACGCTAGATAAACGTTCAATTCTGGTTGGAAATCAAAGTCACGTCCATCAAAAAACAACACTGGGTTGACATCAAGCTCCAACATTAAATAGACATTGAATTTTCTAAATAGATGTTAGATAGATGTTGAATTTTGGTTGGAAATCAAAGTCACGTCCATCAAAAAACTATGTTGGGTTCACTACAAGCTCCAACGTCAGATAGATGTTCAATTGTGGTTAGAAATCAAAGTCACATCCATCAAAGAACAACATTGAGTTGACATCAAGTTCCAACATTAAATAGAAGTTGAATTTTCTAAGTAGACGTTAGATAGATGTTGAATTTAGGTTGAAAATCAAAGTCACGTCCATCAAAGAACAACATTGGGTTGACATCAAGTTTCAACATTGGCTGGACGCTAAATTTTGTATGGAAATCAAAGTCACGTCTATCAAAAAACTATGTTAGGTTGACATCAAGCACCAACGTTAGATAGATGTTGAATTTTGGTTGGAAATCAATGTCACGTCCAACAAAGAACAACAGTGGGATGACATCAAGCTCCAACATTAAATAGACGTTAAATGTTCTAAATAGACGTTAGATAGATGTTGAATTTTGGTTGGAAATCAAAGTCACGTCGAACAAAAACAAACACTGGGTTGACATCAAGCTCCAACGTCAGACAGACGTTGAACTTTGATTACTTAACACTGTGACTTAAAACCAACAACATATCATAACAACATCTAAGAAGGTTGGAAATTCACATTGTGTGGATGTTAACATTATAATAAAGTTTAGCAGATTTTAACGTCATTATGTCGTCAACACGTGATGTTTGGACGTCAGATTTTGGCTTCCTAACATCACAACTTAAAACCAACAAATATCTACGTCAGCTGTCGTCTCAGTTCTACGTCATTTTGCCGATGGCTTTAGTCGCTGGTTGTTGTCCTAAAATTAAATTTTGGTCATGATCAACATTAAACCAGGCGGCCAGCTGGGACAGATTACAAATGTGCGAAACTGCAAATCCTGACGTTTCCTTTATACTCACTTCTTTGTTGTTCTTGTTGATTTTGGCTTCAAAGTCATACCTCTCCTCATCCACCACATCGATTTTAGCATGAAGCTGCTTGCACAGTTTCTGCAAACACAGACAAACACACACACGATTGTTGTCGGGCATTTTTAAAACTTGGACCTGTATTTAACCTTTGTTAACACTTAACGAAAAATAGATCAAAGAAAATTACAAAATTATTACAAAATGGCTTAGAACTCATTCTCTTTATGTACATCAAAGTTAAGAACATCTTAAAAGTTTGTATTTCCTTCATTGACCGTTAGCTATTTTTCGTAAAGGTGCCATAGAATGAATTTATTGAGTATTTAAGATGTTGTTTGACATGGAAATAATAAGTGTGTGACTTAGATACGGTTTACAAGCGTATTTACCACTCTGTTATGTTCCCTCAAAATATATAAACGTGATCATTTTCATGTTGCAGAGGCTTAAAGAACAAACAATGAAGGCCTTTTCCTTGATTGACTGGTTGATGTCACTGTGACAGCTCACATGAGCCACATAGCATAGCATAGCTTTGTTTTTGGCACTGTAACAAGTGGTGCTACTATCTTCTGGGGGTCGCCTCAGTGTCCAGTTGGTGCAGTATGTGGTTAGCTAGCCAATGAGATTGTAGTAGGGTCAGCTAAAGTTAGCTTTTAGCCTAGCGACTGCCTAGCACCCATTTACTCCCCTGGCCTCCCCACACTGCTCTCTCCCAGCCTTCACACAGAGAGCCGCCGCGGCACGTCCTCCTAAGGCCCTTCTCCTAACAGTGCTTCCCCCCGGCAGCTAGTGTTAGCTTTTAACGTTTTCTCTGGAAGTAGCCGTTGCATTCGGCCTTTCGCTGGGTGGCTGGGTGTATTAGCAGGTTCAGCATTAGCAGGTCCTACAGGCTCTTACCTGTAGTTCGTCCATGGCAAGGCCAGACATCTGTAGAGGTGGGAGTTTCTCCCCCAGGTAGCGAACCTTCTCCTCATCACGGACCACCTTCTCCTGCTCCAGATCCTCCATCGCTCTCTGGAGCAGAAGAATCTAACAAAACAATAACAACAACAAACCCTCACAAACAACTTCCATAGAGATAAATCTAAAAAACTATATGGACAAAAGTATTCGGACACCTGCTCATTCATTGTTTCTTCGGAAATCAAGGCTATTAAAAAAAATATTCTTGTGCTTTTGTTGGAGTAACTGTCTCTACTGTCCAGGGAAGAAGGCTTTCTACCAGATTTTGGAGAAGGAACATTGCTGTGAGGATTTGATTGCATTCAGCAAAGAGCATTAGTGAAGTCAGGCTGTTGGATGATGATCACCACCCCACCTCATCATCCCCAACACATCCCAAAAGTACTGGATGGAGCTCCACCACCATCATCATTCCAGAGAACACAGTTCTTCCACTGCTCCACAGCTCCTCAATGCTGGGGGGCTTTATACCCCTCTATAGCCCACGCCTGGCATTAGGCAGCATGGTGCGAATACTTTCTATTTTATGACAGTACTAGTCTTTACAGAGACTAGACAAGCTGTGTGTGTGCCTTTGCACACCTGTGTCAGCAATGGGTGCAACTTAAAGGAGCTGAATGCATTCATTAGGAGGGGTGTCCACAAACATTTGGACATACAGTGTACCTACTGTAAATAGAATGCGGGAGAAAGAGGAGATGTAAAAACAGCTCACCTTCAGAGAGAGCTTTCTGGACGCTGAGATCTTGGACTTCGGCTGCAAAACAGAAACATGGTCAGCATTTCAGTTTCAGTTTGTTTTTAATACAAAATTAATATTTTTAATATATTAATTTTATATTAGAATTATTTTTGCAGGTGAATGGAGTTGATAGGTGGGGTAATATGAATGTGTTTAACAGAACAATATCTTCTATCCAGAGTAACTGAAGCTTTTTAAGGACACTTCAGTGTGTCGGGTATGGAGTACCTTGGCCTGAGGGCCTCGAGGGGCCATTGGTGAAGGGGCGTCCTGTATAGATGAAAAAGAAAACACCATAAACACTTTATTGTGCAAAAGTTTGGGCACCATAAAATCATGTACACAATTTTAAACACAATTTCTATTTTTTAATAAATTTAATTTTTGTTTGATGTGAATTATTACTCTTAGAAAATCACAATGTTTAATTAAGCCAATGTGTACAAACATTGGAATATGAGTTGTCTGGCCAAATTATTATTATTATAAAACATTATGTTGATTTTCTAAGTGAAAAAATGATCACTTCTGTTTATTTGTTGAATTTAGAATATTGGAAAAACACATAATATATAAAAAAGTGACAGAACTGTTACAGATACCATGTTTTTATGTTTCAGTGTTTTTTTCTATTATGTTAAATACACTCAAAATAATAAACAGAACTTGTGCAATTGAGTAAATGATTATTTTTAATATTTAAAAATAAAGAGATGTAAAAATGTTAAGACTTACACTGTAGAAGATTTAACAGGGTGTGGACAGGGACAAAGGGACAAGAGAGAGATTACATTATTAAAAATGTTAGTATTAAAAAAATTAGTCAACTAAATATCTTTACTAATAACATTCTAATATCATTCATGTAGATACATAAGAAATAAATATTGCAGCTGTCATAAAATCTCCAAAATGAAAAAGAAACTTTTAATGGAAGTCAATGTAAATCGATTAAATTCCAAGTAATTTTGGAATAAGCAGCATGAAGAGCATTTCCATTGGTCCATTCATCAATTTGACACAATATTAAGAACAACTGCCAGATTTACATTAAGTAAAAAAGTGAAAACAGCAAATAATGAAGATACGATGATTTGGTGTGACTCAAAGAAGACTACAGTTATATGTAAATAATACTCACTCATCTGCCATTGTGAAGCCTGTAGTCAGGACAACAGACAAAGACTGATATCAGTGTGATGATCAACAGTTTACTAAGGAGTTTACTGCTAAATAACCCGATATAAATACAAATAATAATAATTAAAAACACTATAATAATAAAATAATAAAAAAAGCCCCAAAATGATCTAAAAAGCCGTCCTCAGAGAAGCACACAGACCTACAGCTACTGCTCAACTGTGTCTACAATACAGCTACAGTGCAAAACAGCAGTGGCCTAGAAGTGAGCCTCTCTGCAGAGATCCGTGTAAAGGAATGGAGAGAAGAGGACAGGGTACAGTACCTGAGGTGGTCAGTCTGCGCTACTAAAGGACAGGCCCAGAGACAATGGGTTTTATGTGTGACAGATGGCAGGTAAATAATTATAGCACACAGACACAGGAATGCAAACAATCAGGCCAGCTGCCCTCACTGTCACAAAGGCTGCTGAACGTGTGAATGTGTGTGTGAGTGTGTGTGTGTGTGTGTGTGTGTGTGTGTGTGTGTGTGTGTTGGTCACACAAGGACAAAGTAAAACAAAGTCAGCCATAAATCTTTGCTCCATTACCTCACTCAAAACTTCATACATTATACACAAGAGTGTCTAAACACACAGCGGACCCGTCGAGGACGTAAAGGCCGAAATGACAGTAGGGCTCACACACACACACACACACACACACACACACACACACACAAACACTGATTTTACACAGAAATGCTCTGAGAATAGTGGGGCAGCCTGAATGTGCTAAAGCTGGACACAACCAGAAAAGCTGTAAGTAAGGTCATGAAGTCCACAGCTTGTTGCAGGTAGAAGACGCCTCTATTGCTGTCATATTAAACCCCCTGATGTCCTCATTTTGAGGGGAAATTCTGCACCATCAGAAGATAGCAGTGGCTCTTTACGCTCTACAGTGTCTGATATTAATAGAAAAAGCAGTTTGAGTGACGGCGGCTGGCCTTAAGTCTGCTAAAAAACGAACAACAGCAAGCTTCAGACATCAGACGTGGTGTCCTGGACGGCTGCTGATGGTCAGGGTCAGGTTATGGAGGCCTGCTGTTTGAACACAGCGAGTAACTCTCACCACGATGCATCTCGAGGGCGCTGTTCAGACTGCCTGCCCGATTTCCAGATTTCTGGCATATCTAGATTGTATCCAGATGCCGTCGTTTTTTGTACAGATGCATCTGGGGGGCTTTATACCCCTCTATAACTCACATCTGGCATTAGGCAGCATGGTGCCAGTAGGTTCATGATGTTAATCTGCTCCAGAGAGTCCTATTCTATTGGCAGTACTTTTTCTCTACAGGCACTAGACAGGCTGTGTGTGTGTGTGAGAGAGAGAGAGAGAGAGAGAGAGAGAGAGAGAGAGCATTTGCACATCACTGTCAGCAATGGGTGCAACTTCAAATAGCTGAATGCATTCATTAGATAGAAGGGGTGTCCACAAACATTTGGACATGTAGTGTATATAGAACAAACACAGCTAGTTACACACTCCGCAGTGTGTTTGCATAAATAAACATCAGCTCACACTCTCACAATCAGTAGTGTGTGTGTTTGTAAGGTTTTATAGTTCACATTTTTAAAAAAGGATATCGAAAATAGCAACTTTTCAGGAGGACGAAAAAACCTTCTTAACTTTCAATGGAAGTCAATGTAAAAATATTTTATTCCAAGTCAGTTTGGAGCATTTCTATTGGTCCGTTCAGCATGAAATTCTGGCACAATGGAAATGACAACTGCCAGATTCGCATTATGTCAAAAAGTGAAAGAAAATGGAGATACGAGGTTTTAGCTTGACAGTGCCGGTATATGCTAAATGCACTGGGTGTCAGTTAGACTAATATAGTTTGCAGACACAAAGCTGTATAGGCTATTTATTCAGTAACCTTTCCATAGTCAGCGGAGAGGTATGCCTGTGCCCCAGACTATGCGGCATTGTGCCACTGTGACTGTCCATCACTGGAGCGCCGACAGAGCGAAGGGACACTCTGCCAAAGCCTCTGACGGTAATAGTGATCTCCCTCAGGCCTCTCTGAGCAATTCTGACAGTATTAGCGCATTTCCACCTATACCTCAACAATGTAAATACCCTATGGGTCTAAAACGCACATACACACCACACACACCGCACACACCGCACAAGGGCACACAGTGGCGCAATGCGAAATGTGTGTCAAGCATGTCAGGTGTGAGCTTTATATAACCTGCGATCAGCTTATGTAAGTGATAGAAATAGGTGGACGTCAGGACAGGACAGGTGTGTATGTGTGTGTTTGGGTAGCTGGGAAGAAGGATAGCTGAAAATAGACCAGGCAGCTGTGTGTCAGTGTGTGTGTGTGTGCTAATAGTAATGCAGTTGTAGAGTTGTCTGTCTCCTGGTTGAAATTCAGAAGGATTAGTCTTTAAACCTCTGACTTTCCGTGTGTGCTGCTGTGAGGCGACCATTAGTGTAAACGTATTAGGTGTGAAAACCAGCCCAGTGAGACTGCAGGTGTCGGGAATTTCAGCCCAGGATCAAATAATCATCCCTGGCTCACTTCAGCTAATTCCCATCTCAGGCTCAGCATAAGCCTTTTGGCACAGCAGCGTCACTGACCTCACTCTTCTCTCCTGGCTGCTGCTACAGTGGAAGACCTCTGAAGACCTCTGAAGACCTCAGAAGACCTTGCAGAAGGTTTCTTGTGTTGCCATGTTGGTGTTTTTGAGGTTGGTCATGCCGAGGAACACTCAAACATTTCCACCCCAAGTGAAATTCATCATCAAGAGATGTTTTTAGCTCAGAGAGACAAAGTCAATATCTGTGATGGACTGAGGACCCCAGTCTAGAACATTAGGCCCATCCACATGAACACGGCCTTTCTTTATATTACACAATACAGCAGACTGTCTGGAATTGTGTAGGCTCTGACCTGTCAATGCATCAACTCCACAAGACCTCTGGAGGTATCTTGTAGTATCTGGCACCAAGACTGACGTTTGCAGAGGATCCTTTATCCCTCCTGTTATGTTCAACTGGGTGAAATTGACCCGGTCCATGTTTATTCATTCAACAGTAGAACGTCTGTCTCCATAAAAGTTCAAATAATATTGATTTAACCCTAAAATCACCTCCACGTCTTATTACACACAAGGTGTAA
>NC_132890.1:2868589-2941089 GCF_030463535.1 Salminus brasiliensis
ATGTTTGCTATTAACAGTTTGTAACACATTATGGTAGTAGTGTGTGTGTGTGTGTGTGTGTGTGTGTGTGTGTGTGTGTGGTAACTGTGTTTCTGTGTTGTGTTTAGGTATAAGAGGGGAGATAAATGTGCTTGTCAAGGTGGACCTCTTCAATGACCTGAACCGGTTCAGACAGTCTTCCTGCGGAGTCAAGTTCTTCTGCAGTAAGCCTCCAGACCACAGTTCCTTCTCTTCTGACTTTGGTTAAAACAAATCAAAACAAATCAAATCAGTCAAGTCAGGGTTATTGGTCATATAGTAGTCGTACATTGTACAATTAGTAGATGAAACAACATGGTAAAAAATGTAAATGCTCAAAAATAGAAATATAACAATAATAAAATGTGTGTATGTATAAAAAGTAAAGTGCTATATAAATAAATTGAATATATATAGAGATAAATGTATATAGGAATAGAGGTTGACTGTACCGTGTACAGTGTTTAATGCAGTTTAACATGCAATGCAAGGAAAGAATGAGGATGTGGTGAGATGTTGAGTGTAAAGTGCTGATGGGCAAAAGTGTATGTGCAGTCCAGTATTGTGAAATAAGCCAAAAATCCATGAGTAGCTAATGAATAAAGGAGATATATATCTATCTATCTATCTATATATATGTGTATATGTATATGTATGTATGTATATATGTGTGTGTGTGTGTGTGTGTATGAATGAATGAATGAAAGAGTGTTTTGCATTTATGAACATACAACGACCTTTAATATATTCATATGCATGTAAACAGTCCTGGCTGTTCTTCTAGTCATCCAGGCACTCGTACAGTACCAGTCAGATGTTTGGACACAGATGGTTGAGTGCGTCCTGATCTTCCTAAAATCATTTGATCCAGATGCTAGGATTTTTATCTTATAAGTAGACCTGAGGTGTAGGATCATGGCAGTGTGGGAACCGTGCAGCTACAGTTTGTTAATGTACATTAATACACACACATGTACCCGTTTAGCAAAACCAATAAATAGCCTTAATAGCCTACATGACCACATCACCTCCTTTCAGTTCAGCCTATAACTTGGGCCTACCTGATCCCCCCCCCCAACTACAGTGGATACCCGTGTGTTACCAGTGTTCTCTTTTTTTTTTTTTTTTTTTTTTTTTTTTATTAAATCTGATTTGGGCCGCAAATGACCCAGCCCGTACATACTCTTCTCATACAGATGTATCAGCACTTATTCAACTATGTTTGTCCAAACCTTTGAGTGGTACATGGTAAAGTACTGTACATTAATGTTCTGTCCTCTGATTGATTTTCTCCAGCTCTGTTTAAGTTCCTGTGATGCTGCTGCTATTAAAACCGTACCTTTGAGTGCTTGTTTATTCTCTGTCTTTCCATCTCTGCACGGCAGCTTCGTCAATCCCGCGATGCTACCGTGCGGCCATGGTTCACGGCTTCGTGGAGGAGCTGGTGGTCAACGAGGATCCGGAGTACCAGTGGATTGACCGCATCCGAACCCCACGGGCATCCAACGAGGCCCGGCAAAGACTCATCTCTCTCATGTCCGGTACAAAAGCTCTTACATATTTACACAGCAAAACCTCTTTCTGTGCTATGATTAGGGGTGTGACGTTACACACACATCACGGATCTGTTCACACCGCTGTTTGGACCTCACGGTTCGGCACAGGTTGAGCTGGGGTCAGTCGGCTGCTCTGTGTCTGATCACTCTTACTGTCAGCATTCATTTCATGCATGCCGTGTGTACGACGTATCCTACAAATACACGTACCGCTACAACCTTACTGGTTGAGACAGTGTAATTCCCAGCCTTAGTCATGGTGTTTGCGTCTCTCTGCAGGTGAACTTCAGAGGAAGATTGGTCTGAAGGTTCTGGAGATGGGTGGGAATGCAGTGGTGGGCTACCTCCAGTGTTTTGACCTGGAGGGGGAATCCGGCCTTGTTGTGCGTGCCATCGGCACCGCCTGCACACTTGACAAAATCAGCAACACATACACACCTGCAACAGCCATAAACCCTTGTAACTCCTCTCCATCGAAAGATACGAAAGAGTGAGTGATTACGCAGTTCTGCGCAAAATCGTACGAGGTTCTCCTGCCTTAGTGCATGAGATACCGTATCTTCTGCATTTAATTATGTGTGTAATATGAGGAAAAAGAGCGCCACCATCCCCAGTAGATGATAAAAAAAACGCACAACTATAGATAGTTCTATGCACTGCTGTCCCTGTTGAACCAATATATTATATTGACCAATCCTAAACACATGTACTGTCCACAGCTTCATATATTTAACTGATCTAGCTTGCGGTCATTATGCCAGGAGAGCATTTTAATAGTTAAGGCAAGACATGACAGGCCGAGACATTGTTTTAATCATGACTACTGGAAAGAAGATGCCCAGAATACACCTTTCTGCATTGTGTTTGTTTGTGTCTATAGATTTCTCCTAATTTCTCAAAAAGTTAGCATTCTAACGCAACATGCAGTACTGCGACCGTTGTCTTCACCGTGTTGTCACAGGTATCGTTGTAAAGCTCTCTCTCTCTCCTGAACAATATTATCGGATCCAATTATGGTGATTTCTTTCCTGAAAGGAAAAATAAGCATTTAAACCTAGCCATTATGTACATACAGCAAATTTTCCAGTTCTATCCCTATCTATTTTCTGAAGGTTTTTACAGAGGGGACTTCTCGTATATCATTCATAGCCTGAGATATAAAATGTGTCTACGTTTACATTATCAGGCTGAAGTGACTCGCATGATTTTATTTCTTATTATGTATAATATAAATTATAATTATATATTCTTATTTATTATCTATTTTTTTTTCCCCAAATCAGATTTCAGTCACTTTCAAGTTGGCGATTTGCTTGATATTTGTGGAAATGAATCGGTTCATTGAAGCTGGAAGGAAGCTATCGTTGTTGGTGACCATATGCGCATGCATGCCGATTCAGAGATTTGTTTGTGAAATTTTTCACTTTTCTTCCAAATTGGTACTGCCAATTAATTAACCCTCCCTCTTGCACTATCAATGCTCTCGACACTAGGAGGGTAAGGACTTTGTGAGCCCCCTCCATTACATATGAAGTCAGTTACCTCTTTTTAAACTGCCGCCGTAGATGCACTTGGAGGGAAGTGCCAGGTCCCCAGCTTCCCAACACCAACATCGCTTTAAGAGTGATGAAGAGAAAGAGAGAGAGTGGCATCTACCCACCCGGAGTGAGCACGACCATTGTGCTGTCATGGACTCTGGCCGCTGATGGCAAAGCGGCATGGCTCGGGATTTGAACAAGCAACCCCAGGCCCCTAGTTTGTTTATTTATTTATTTATTTATTTATTTATTTATTTATTCATTCATTTATTCATTCATTCATTCATTCATTTTATCTATTTAAGATGACTATTTTCTGATTTATTGAGTGGCGAGATCCAAAATATCCTCTGTAAAAACCTTGGGAAAATGTTATGCAAATTAGTGCACTTAGATAATACCCCATTTGCATATTCAAACATTAAAATTCACAAAAAAAGACGTATTATTCACCTGTAGTGTCTTGCCTTAAGCAGGGATCCCTCCGAAACGTTAGCTGACAGTAAAAGCACCCACACTGAATGTGCAGGAGCTTGTTTCGTCCGTGTGAGAGGGTTTGTTTGTTTTATGAGTATGTTCTGCTGTATTACATTCTCAACACACAAACACTCCACACCTCCAACCCTGTCTCCCCCCTGCATGCTCTTTCTTGCTCTTCTCTCTTGTCTTTCTCTTCCTCTATCCCTCTGTCTGCATCTCCTGCACGCTGCTTCTTTCCCACACTTGCATGTTTGCATTAGTGAGCTGTGATGAAGCGTTGCAGTCGTGGCGAGCCGGGGGCATTTTTGCACTGGTCCTATGTCTGCAGGCTGTTTAGCGCAGCATATGTGAGTGTGTGAGTGTTTGTTTGTTTGTTTGTTGTTCTGTGTTTTCTTGCTTGTGTGAGGAGAAACATGCTGGATTTGATGTATTTTTTGCTTGCAAGTTTCTGTGTGTTTTGCATTTCGTCATCACGTGTCTGCTCGTGTAGTTGGGTTTGTTGTGTGTGTACTCCATGTTTATGTATGTTCACGCATCTTTATATATTGTATGTGTGAGTTGTTAAGGGATGGACAGTCATGGGGGAAGAATTGGGACACCCAATGAAAACCTTATACGTATTTAATACATATTTAATCATCTGGACGTTTGATCTTCATGTGATCAGCACTGAGAGATGGAGGTAATCTCACTAAACACACCTTTATTTATCATCATTTATAAAATAGAACTAATAGAGATGTCATTTTCTCATTGAGGAAAATGTTACCCCCCCATTTAATTACTATGTCAAATATGTAGAATTAGACTCAGCTGCAGAACATCAGCTGCAGATGATCAGAACATGGTTGGAGAGGATTATTCTGGAGGAGTCTGGAGTCTTATTTAAACCTCAGACGTTTAGTCTGGTCTGATCTTGATTGATGGTTGAAGTGAGGGGTGAAGAAGATCACCATCATGACCAGATCCAGAGAGCTCTCTGAGGCCTTCAGAAAGAAGGGTGTAGATGTAAAGGAGTCTGGTAAGGGGTTTAAAAAGATCTCAGAACAGTTAGAGATCAGACGCTGTTCCACTGTCCACTTAATCAATTACAAGTGCAACAACTGACCAGCATGACCAGATCAGACCATCCTAGCAAGTTCAGCCCAACAGCAGAACCACAAGATGAGTAAAGAAGACTCCAACAGTCCTAAAAGGTCATCTTTGTAGCAGGTCGCTCTCACCACAGCTGATGTTCAAAGTACATCATCTAGCATCAGAAAACCTGCACACGTTTGGTTTTGTCTAGTCCCTGTAGAGAAGAAGTACTGCCAATAGAATAGGACTCTCTGGAGCAGATAAACATCATGAACCTATTGGCATCATGCTGCCTAAAGCCAGACGTGGGCTATAGAGGGGTATAAACTGATCATCCAACATCCAGAACTCACTGAAGCTCTTGTTGCTGAATGCAATCAAATTATCATCAATGCTCCTCGTCCAAAATCTAGTAGAAAGCTTTCTTCTCTGGACAGTAGAGACAGTTACTCCAACAAAAGCAGGAGAAACTCTTTTTAATAGCCTTGATTTTAGAAGAAAGGAGTGTGGGTGTCCCAATACTTTTGTCCATTTAGTTCAAATTGAGATCAAATGTCCGTGCCAGAGACTTCAGGTTTTCAGAAGGTGTGACTATGGCTATTGTTTGTGCTCTGCATATCTAAGTGTGTGACACTTGAAAAGCATGGTGTGAATTTGTGTGTGTCGCTGCGTGTCCGTGTGTATGTCCGTGCGCACTGTGTGAACACACATGTCTATGCACATGTAAGTTTGTATGTGCCTTTGCGCGTGACCGTGTCTGTGTGCGTGCGTGCGTGCGTGCGATGTGACGATGAAACACTTGGATGTGTGTGTGTGTGTGTGTGTGTGTGTGTTTGTTTGTGTAGCTCTCCGCAGGCTGTTCCTTCCGCTCTTGGATGTCGCTCCACTCACAGCAGTCCGGTTCACAGTGCAAGCAGCCGCCTCTCTCAGGGCTTCTCGGTTTCTGTGCCAACCCTGCTGTTCGCCGGTATGAAACACAGACACAGGAGCTCAGAGGGCCCCAGAGCCAGGCAGTGTAGGCAGGTACCCCCCACGACCCCATGAACAACCCCCCCACGACCCCGCCACGATCCTGCAAAAGACCTCTCACCACCACTTCCCCTCCCTCTTCATTGGACAAGATGGCTGTGACATCACCAGACCCGCCCCTTCAGCTGCCAAAGCTACAAACCATTCTGCAGCTAAGGCTCCTCCCCACGATATGCTTGTGACCAATCCGGTGGGCTGGCATCCGCTGCCAATCACCAGTGTAGATGAAGTCAGATGAAGCCAAGCTTGCACGTGTGGTTTTGGGCCGTTAATTGGGATGGTAGATCTCGCGGTTGGGGGGGGGTGGTCTGGGATGGGATGCGATGGGAGGGATCACCTTATGTATTAGGTTACTATTCTTCCTGGTGCCGTTATCAGAGGGTTGTGCTTTGGTTAGCTGAGCGTTGTGCTTTGGTTAGCTGAAACAAATGCTTTTTCATCTCATCGCTTTGTGATGTCTCTTGTTTTTCCGGTATTGTTTTCCTTTGGTTCCCTCTTGTGTTCGAATCACGTTGTTTCGTTCATTTGTTCGTTCGTTTGTTCGTTCGTTTGTTTGTTTGGTTTGTTCGGTTCCTTTCGCCTGCCCGCTCTCTCCCGCCATCACCCCCACTGCCTTCCTCTTCAGCAGCAAGCAGCCAACACACTCTCTCTCCTCTCCCCCTCTAACCTTCTCTCTCCTTCACCTTTTCTATCTTTCTCCTCACTTTCCCTCCCTCACATACACCACCGGTCAAAAGTTTGAGAACCACCCTGATGTGTCCGGTAGTCCACTGGCAGTGCTGCATGGCCCATCTAACATCTCAGCAATGACTCTCTTAATGCCTGTAGTCCAGACTTGCTCCAGTGTTAAGCTGCAGAGCTGCGAGGTGAAGAAGCTGCTGCTGATTCTGATGCTGTTGTGGGTTTAGACCTCTTCCTGGACCAGACCTCTTCAGCTTCCAGGAGTCTTCTGACACTCAGGCCTTATCTGGAGTTAGATTAATACAGCCTGTCCCAACACTGCTTTTATATAGATTTACAGGGTTTCCACTGATTTTCGAAGCTTAGTTTAAGCAGCTCTGATGACTTGGTGAACCCTTTTTTCAGTTCATTATTTTCCTCAAAAGCTCCATACTTTTACTGTTTACCTTTCTTCCATTTGAACTCCCTGGACTTTGCACCATTTCCGGTTATTCCCAGGACCTGAAGTGCTTAAATGTCAATAAAATCTGGAAAAATTGAGGTGTTCTAAAACTTTTGACCGGCAGTGTATCTATATATACACTCACACATACAAATACAAGCACACGCAAGCGCCCTTCCTGTGTGTGGACGTGGTGGGTGTGCGACTGAGTGTGTCCCTCCTTGCTCTGACAGGGCGGGTTTTGGGGAGGAGGCCCCTGGTGTCCCGTTATCCTCCGGACCCCCCACCCCTCTGAGAGCCCAAACCTTCTCCTCCTTCTCCCCTTCCAAGTCCTACAGCCGCCAGTCCTCTTCCTCCGACACGGAGCTCAGCCTCACCCCCAAAACTGGTAAGAGCATCCACACGCCCCACGCGCTTCACCCCTGATCTACCTAGCGCTCTCTACAGGCTGGTCAGTGAGACCAGTGGCCACGTCTACAGACCTGTAATTGATCATGGCTTTCACCAACACCCAACACTGTGGCTGTAAAGCAGAGAGCGGGAGGTACCACTTTCCCTCCATTTATTTGAGTTTAAGTTTGTGTTTATTTTTTAATCCTGTTGGTGTTTTAAGTTTGTTTACTTCTCATGTTGGTCCATACGTTTTAATTTTGTTTAATAAATCGTAACGAAACTAGAGGAGACATCCACCAAAATTAATTTGCCCCCCGTTTGGGTATACTGTGCTGTATAGTAATGGAAAATGAGGAAGAGTGATGAGTGTAATATCTAAATAGCCCCACATGTCATAGTAGAACCCCAGACAGGAATCCCTTTTAAGAAGGATGATAAAGAACATTTCCTAATATACTATATGGACAAAAGTATTGGGACGCCTACTTGTTCATTTCATGTCTTCTAAAATTCTGTCCTGTTTTTGTTGGAGTTACTGTCTCTACTGTCCAGGGAAGAAGGCTTTCTTCTAGATATTTTGGAGGAGCACTGCTGTGAGGATTTGATTGCACTCAGCAACAAGAGCATTAGCGAAGTCAGGATGTTGGAGGAGGAGGAGGATGATGATGATGATGATGGTCTCCACCTCACCTCATCCCCAACTTCTCCCACACGTATTGGTTGGAGCACCACTATTACTCCAGAGAACACAGTTCTTCCACAGCTGCTCCAAAGCAGGGGGGGGGGCATTATACCCCTCAAGCTGAGGCCTGGCATTAGGCTTGGTGCCAATAGGTTCAGGGTTTATCCGCTCCAGATAATCCTATTCTGTTGGCAGTACTTCTATACAGGGCCCAGACAGGCTGTATGTATGTGTGTGTGGATTTGCACATCTCTGTCAGCAGAGAAGGGGTGTCCACAAACTTTTGGACATATAGTGTATGGAATGCCTCCAGAGCCTTCCTCTTCAGTGTTGTCTCTCTTGCTGTCTGTCGTTTTCCCTCTTACTCCATCTTGCTTTGTTTCATAATTTATCTCTGCTTCTTTATTGCTTCATTCTCATGTGATCTCTCCATTCCTCGTTCTCTTTTCTCCACTCTCTTCTCCTCTTCTGTCTGCTGTCCACTTTTCTTCACCTCTTCTTCTCCTCTCTTCTCTGCTCTTCTTTTCTCTTCTCTTCTCATTTCCCCTCAGCGAGGATTTGTCTGTCTCCCAGTTCTCCTACCCTTCAGTCTAAATCTTCACCCATTCCCACTACTAAGGCCCTCAGGAGTACAACTCCTCCCCCTCTCCATGTGAGCCAGTCAGACACAGCCATGCTGAGAAAGAGCGTGTCCTTCAGTGAGGACCTGTTACTGGCAGCCTCCGGTAGGACACACCCACTCCTTGATCCCTCAACTGACTGCACGCAGTATGGCCACCTCAGATTAACCCCTAACAGGAAATCGAGGTGATTGAGCCTCGTCTGAGTGGTTTAAAAGCATTTGTTTTAATTAACAGAAGTCCACTCGCATGAACTTGGTGCTGTTGTATTTAATTCAAAACCCTCGCAGGCTGTGGAGGATGGACCAAGTCTTGTCTGATTTGCAGCTTTCAAAAAAATTCAGTATTATTTGCCAAGCCTAGTCAGCAGACGTCTGGATCCTGAGATGTGCTTAATTCACTGTTTTAGTCCCTAGTTAATCTGCATGTGAATACGGACTTGAAGGAAAGTCATGCTGCAAACGTATGGGTGATGTTTTAATGTAATGGGGGATTGAGGGCTCTGGACTGGGGGTGGAGGGGTTATGGAGGTTTGACCATATGAGGTTTGCTCATATTCTCTGTATCACCTGCACAAAACATGATCATTCCGCTTTTCCTTTTCCTTATTCGTGTCGGAATCATCATCATCATCATCATTATGCCATATAAGTCATTATAAGTCATTAGCATATATTTTTATCATATACAGTGAGTCCAAGAAGTATTTGATCCCTTGCTGATTTTCTTCGTTGGCCCACTAATAAAGACATGATCATTCTATACTTTTAATGGTAGATGTATTCTTACATGGAGAGACAGAATATTAAAAAGAAAATCCAGAAAATAAATCTAAGGAATATATATTAATTGATTTGTATTTCATGGAGTGAAATAAGTATTTGATCCCTTAGTATTCATTAGCAGTTCTGGCTTTTACAGACCAGTTAGACACTCCCAATCAACTTGTTACCTGACCTGAAGCCACCTGTTCTCACTAATCACTTGTGTGAAAAACACCTGTCCACAGAATCAGACAGATCACACAGATTTCAAGTCTCCAACATGGGTAAAACCAAAGAGCTGTCACAGGACCTCAGAGTCAGAATTGTTGACCTTCACAAAGCTGGAATGGGCTACAAAAAGATTAGTAAGGTGTTGGATGTGAAAGTAACAACTATTGGTGCAATTATCAGAAAGTTTAAAGAGTATAACATGACAATCAACAGACCTCGGCCCGGTGCTCCAAAGAAGATTTCGCCTCGTGGGGTGGCAATGATGCTGAGAACAGTCAGAAATCGTCCTGCAACCACTCGGCAGGAGTTAGCAAATGACCTGAAGGCAGCTGGGACCACAGTTTGCAAGGAAACAATTGGCAACACTTTGCGCAACAATGGATTCACATCCTGCAGTGCCCGAAAGGTACCCCTGCTGAAGAGAGCACATGTGGAGGCGCGCCTCAAGTATGCCAATGATCATTTGAAAGATGAACCAAGTTATTGGGAGAAGGTTTTGTGGTCAGACGAGACCAAAATTGAACTTTTTGGCCTCAACTCCACCCGCCATGTGTGGAGGAAGAAAAATGCTGCCTATGACCCCAAGAACACTGTGCCCACCGTCAAGCATGGAGGTGGAAGCATAATGTTTTGGGGGTGTTTCTCTGCCAAGGGTACAGGGCTACTTCACCGCATCACTGGGAAGATGGATGGAGCCATGTACCGCACAATCCTGAGGGACAACCTCCTCCCCTCTGCCAGGGATCTGAAAATGGGCCGTGGTTGGGTCTTCCAACATGATAACGACCCTAAACATACAGCAAAGGCAACAAAGGATTGGCTCAAGAAAAATCACATTAAGGTCATGGAGTGGCCCAGCCAGTCGCCAGACCTCAATCCGATCGAAAATCTATGGAGGGAGCTGAAGGTCAGAGTTGCCAAGCGACAGCCCACCAACCTTCATGATTTAGAGAGGATCTGCAAAGAAGAGTGGGCCAAAATTCCCCCTGGTGTGTGTGCTAAACTTGTGGTTAACTACAACAAACGTCTCACCGCTGTGCTTGCAAACAAAGGCTTTGCCACTAAGTATTGAGTGTGTTTGGCAAGAGGGATCAAATACTTATTTTCCTCATTGAAATACAAATTAATTAAAATATATTCTTTAAAATTATATTCTGGATTTTTGTCTTGATATTCTGTCTCTCCATGTTAGAATATATCTACCATTAAAAGTGCAGAAGGATAGTGTCTTTATTAGTGGGCAAACAAAGAAAATCAGCAAGGGATCAAATACTTCTTGGACTCACTGTATGTTTTTGCACCGTGTAACCTGATGGGGCAATTTTTCAGGGTGGTCCTCAGAAAGCTTTGAAATAGGGCTGCACGACGTGGAAATTTGATCAAGATATTGAGATGGAAATCTAAGATTCGATATGTTATGGTAGAATTAGTGAAGTTTCAATTACTTTTCTTTTAAAGCAAATACCAAAATATTTGACGTCTAAGTCTGTCCGTCATTGCCAGTCTCCAAAAGAGAAATTAGGAACTCTGACTATAGTGGCAGACTATGGTGCTGCCACCATGAATTGAGGATCGCTGGTTCGGATCCCTGGTCATGCTGCCTACCATCAGCAGCCAGAGCCTAAGGGAGCACAATTGGCCTCGCTCTTTCCAGGTGGGTAGATGACTGTCTACCTACGTCACCTCAGTGTGATGCTGGCCGGCATCGGCGTCTGCTAGCCAATGCATCAGACCTGGATACTCGGCGCTTTTCTCTGAGGGCGTTGGTTGTCTGGAGATGTAGCATTGGCAGCAGTCCGGCTGGCTAATTACCCGACCCACCCTATTTTAAAATTGGGGAGGACCGTTTAATTAAGTTCAATTTAAATAAATATTAAAAAATCTAATGAAAAGCTTTCTTTCTGAGGCTAAAAATCGTGTTAAATTATTTGAAATGCTCCTTATAATGATGCAGGTTGGTAAATTAGTAGACATGACTACTTCACATATCTCACAGCTATGGGAATAAGGATAATTCTTATGCTTGAAGCTTTTTTATGCACAGTAATTAGTTTTCTCTGCATTCCCTCAGATCTAATTACTGTCATATTGTGAGTGTGATGTAGTTTGACCTGTTAACACGAAATGCATATCATATTAGCAATAAAAGTGCAATTAATCGTGCAGCCCTACTTTGAAATATACCAAAGCTTCATATATACAGAACTGTGCAAAGGTTTTAGTCACATGTGAAAAGTAAGAATTATATCAGAATAAAGACTAATAATAACACTCCTACAGAAAGTGGTGGTGGTTCTCCATCACTGTGTTCATCATTAGAACATCTCCAAAGTTCTCCTCATGGAGTCTAGTATTATTTAGAGTTCTCCTCAGATCAACACCTGGTTTGGTGGTAAATCAGGGCTTAATGATGGTAAATCAGGTGAGCTGCTGCTGCTGCTGCTGATGGATGAACACATCCTTCACGCTGTGCTGGCTGGACTGGGGGGCGTCCAGGAGAACCCTGGAGGAACCGAGCTCTGTTCTTCAGACTAGCTCATAGACAAGATCTCACTACTTTCTTTCTTCAGAATGAGAAGCTCTGGTTTCTTCTTTTTACTGGATTTATGTTCACCTGCTTTATCTGATCTGATGAGATCTGGAGCTTCTACAGTAAAAGTCTGGTTAAGATAATGTGATTAGGGGGCTAAAACCTTTGCACAGTACTTTTATGATCTATGTATGTAGGTTTCTATCAGTGGTTCAACCTGTTTTAAAACTCTTTACTAGCAGGTGTGTGTGTGTATTTGCGTAGGATTAGGCATGAAGGGTCATTTCTTTCAGTGTCCTTTCTGTTTCCTGGATCTCCTTCTGTCCTTCCCACACAGGTATGGGCAGTGGGGGCAGTGCTGGGAAGGAGGCGGGACCTCTTAAAGCACTTTTAAGGCAGCAGACCCAATCAGCTTTGGAGCAGAGGGTACGGCCACACACACACAATGTACTTGCAGTCATAATGCGAGCAGAACTTACAAACATGAGTTCACTTCTTCTGACCATGACACTTTCTTTGTTGGACTTCAGGGAGTGTCGTCGTCTTCCGAGACATTTATTAGGATGGGGGTATGTGTAGATAGCGCATGTTTGGGGTTTAAAGGAAATAAACCCCCTCCGGTGTCAGTATTCTTAAAACACTCTCCTTGCAATGCTCCTTTGAGAGGTCTTGACTCGGAGAGTCTCTTTTTTTATGTCCCCTTTTCTTATCCAGTATCACACATTGACCTGCATGACCATCACCTCTACTTATTATTCCTTGCTCATCCCAGAGGAGCCAGTGATTGAGCGGCTGTTCAGTTTGAGTAATTCAGCTGAAGCCGTAATCCATCCTGATCTTAATACAGAAGTGTTTAGTAAACAGTCTGTAGCATGAATTTAAATGTGAACTGTTTGTATGTCAAGGAGCGGGACCCTGTGTACGTTATTTTCTGACTGATATGATCCTGAGAAGGAGAAGCTGGTAATATTTAAGATCACTCTGCAGGACTTTTTTTTTATGCATAATGCGCGTGCATCTTTTTAGTATGCATTGATTTGGCGTATTTATGCTATTATAGACATATCAGGAGCATATATGTGCTGTTCACAGTAGATGCCTACAGTGTACATTGCATTATGCATATTGGTGCTGTATTTTAAAAATCCTGTATCTCTGAAATGGCAGCTTTTCAGGAGGAGGGAAAAAAATCCTTCTTAAATTTCTATGGAAGTCAAAGTAAAAAGATTTTAATCATTTTTAAGTCATTTTGGAGCATTTCTATTGGTCCATTTATTCTGAAGTTGTAAAACAATATTAAGAACAACTGCCAGATTTCATGTCAAAGTGAAACACGATACAAGAGATACAAGGTTTTAGCAGCACAGTGACACATTTTCTACACTTTAAGAAGTCCTTATGAAGTGCTCTTAAAATAAATGCAGTACGTTGTGATATGTGCTGGGACAGTAGAGACCAAAATGTTATTATATCTGCTGGACATTAGAGCAGGCCATGTTTAAGTGCTCTGACCATGCTATTCGCAATGAATAGCGATTGGCTATTCATTTAATTGGCTCTAAAACACTGTGTTTACATAATGAAAGTTGAAAGGTCTCAACAAACCAGGTATTCCACCTCTTTTAATGGGATTTGGATGGGAATTCTGCCCTCATTGAAGGATCTCACTGTCAGAAGAACGTTTCATCAAGAGTGCATTTCTCTCATCCTTTCCCATCCGGACAATTGTACACTGTTTAAAAAGTGTAGGATCTTTGAGAAATTATCATTTGAATCTCTTAAGGTGCTTTGAGGAACCTTCAAGAAAAGCTCCACACCTTCCAGTTTCAAACTGAAGAACCTCCAAAAGTTGGGCGATATGACGATATTTTATCGTATCAGGATGAGTTTTGTTATCCTGATGATAATATGCTTTTCTAATCATATGGAAGAGACTGTTAGTGCTTAATTAACACTGATCAGCTGCAAGTTTCATTACCATTGATAATATTAGACTGGTTTAATTAGATGAAGTTCAACAGATGTTGAGTATAAATCACTGTATGCAGTACAGGACAGGATCTGAAAAGTAGTTTATATGAATCTTTTGCTACTGATGTTTTTAGTCATATATATATATATATATATGTATTGCGAAACATTTCATGATATAGTATTTTTACCATATCGCACAGCCTTACTCTTAACAGGGGAGTGGAAGTCGTAAGGGCATATAGCTTATACATTATACAACAAACCCTGTGAGAACACATCACTATAACCCTACAGCAGTGCTGTGTGGTGTGATGCTTCCTTCAGGATGCTACTTAAAATTCAATGCAATGTGTAATTTAGATGTACAAATAGCTTAAACACTTAGCATTGTGTTGCTAGCGACAGTAGGCTAGCACACAAAAGTTCCTGAGGGACCCCCAGGCTTTTTTATATGTCCGCCTGATATAAAGTAAACCTGGTTGGGTTTATCAGAGAATATATGAATACATTAAAATGCTGTAATAGCCTATATGTCAGGGCTGGGCAGTATGGCTAACCGTGGTTTCACAGTATAACACAATTTCCCATGCTATGGGCAGAACTCTGCTTCTGCTGTGCCAGCAATACCATCATAATGGCAACTTTGACATGAGATACCACCCCGTAACACAATTTTCTTCAGCTCCAGTGTGTAAATGCAGTGTTTAAGGTCAAAGCCAGTGTTGTTTTCTATTACCCGTGTATTAGTGTGTGTCGTTCATCCAGTACATCCGTTAAACTTTTGGTTGTGTGCCACCCAGTACACATACAACACACTGCAGTTACCAAACAGCTTCTTCATGTGTGTTCTATTATATACAGAATGATAATTCTATTCTGGCATGTTTTCCCATAGTGTGCATAGTGTGTTTCCCAAAGAAATTCAGCTCTTAACTTTAAAACGGACCCATTTAACACCTGTATGCTGTGTTTTGTGTTTGTGTTGTTTTTTGTTTTTTTTAGGAGTTTCCTTTCTTTACCTTGACCGGTTTCCCACCTGGTTTTCTGCTGCATGTGGGTGGAGTGGTCAGCGCACGGTCAGTCAAGCTTCTGGATCGAATCCACAACCCAGGTAAGACACCACACACCAATTCCACAAACACAAATCCAGATGATGCCCTACACAACCACCACCCACTATGCACTCTTGTAATGATTGCAGTGCAGGACAAAAAATACAAGCTTTTAATGACTGGATGTTGCACATTACTGTGCAGTACATGTCTGAACAGGACCATGTCTAATTAAGCTCAGCTGATAAAACTCCATTCATTCATTGCGTGTGCAGTAATGCCAGCTGTGGCTACAGTCATGGCCAAAAATATTGCCACCCTTGCGCTTCTTTCAGAAAGTGCACCACTTCTTTTGTCCTTTTTTGGAGTTATAAATGCTTTGGTATTCACAAGATCTTTAAGTTTGCTTTGGAACAACAAAACTAAATCAATCTTGTGATTCTTCTTCTGTTGCTATTGGTGGCACGTGACACTTTGGTTTTGACTCATGTAATTACACAAGGGTCTCTTAATAGCTGTAAAGGCTCATTTACACTCTCTTTGCATGCGGATATAAAGAAGTCCTCTTCACTGGCTTCCTGTAGCTGCTGCCCACATCAGATTCAAAACCTTGACTCTGGTCTACAAAGCCCAGAAAGGACCAGCCCCTCCGTACTTGATGGCAATGGTCAAAAGCCGATCCGCACCAAGAGCCCTTCAGGCTTCAAGTACGGCTCGGCTCGACCCGCCATCCCTCAAAATCCAAGAGACGGGTGTCCAGACTTTTTTCTGAATATTTTTCAAGCTTCCCCTGGGTGTCCGAACGGCGGAGTCGCTCGCTGTCTTCAAACGCAGACTGAAGACCCTCCTCTTCCGAGAGGCGAATAGCAGAGTGGTCACCTTATTGACTTGTGTTTAGTAATGTCTAAACTTAGAGGTATCTTTGATTTTTTTTTTAGTCTATTCAAACTAGCTGAGGTTGTTCTTCAGTAAATAGCAGAGCACTTTTGTAAGTCGCTCTGGATAAGAGCGTCTGCTAATTGCCATAAATGTAAATGTAAGTCTGTTTCGAATGCTGTAAACGTCACTGCCCACATACTTCTATGCATCCTTAAAGCTGACATAGATGTTACATCCACTAGAGGGCAGTTCAGAGTCAAACGTTTGGCAAACCAACATGGAGACGGTTCCATCCGTGTCTGTATGCTTTCCGAAAACGTCCACAAATACTGATGAAATAGGTTTAATGAGCATGGACTGAAAAGCTTGGGCAGTATCCGTATTTAGCATGAAGCATAAATGAGCCTTAACAGCATACTCTTATAGGGTTATACACGTGTTATAAGATGAGGGTAATTGAATTTATATGACCTGCTACTCTGAGACGCTGCAGAGTCCAAACTAAAGTTAATTGATGTGTGTATTTACTCTTAATGTAGTAGGCCTGTAACAGTGAATACACCACCAATGGTTACATTGATATTGTATGTGATATTACACCGTTATTAAAGTCACTTGGTCTGAAGAGGGAATTTGTTCGTTTGCCAATAGGGCTCATTTCATCAAAGGGGTGTAGTTGGAGTAAAGTCATATATATATATATATATAGGCCACCTTAAGAAGACCGTGTGAATAAGCAATCAAGACAGTCAGGGTTATACTACTTTACGTTACCTGCAGCGTGAACGTAGCGTTGTGTTTCTCAAACCTGGTCCCTGTTCCGAAAACACCTGATTCAACCAATCAGCTGATTATCTATCCATTCTTGAGTTAAAGTGAGTGTGTTGAAGCAGGAAAAGCAGCAAAATGTGCAGAGCGGTGGGCCTCATGGACCAGGGGACATATTAGTCGCATAGTAGTAGTAGTAGTTAATGATCATAAGTTTATAGTTACACAGTAAGAAAAGAGGTTGGTGGTTGATGTGGCGCAACAGATAACACCACTACCTGCCACTGAGCTACCACACCATGTGGGAGGCTGGGGTTCGAATCCTGGTCTGGGTGACTATGCTGTGCTACACCAATAAGAGTCCTTGGGCAAGACTCCTAACACTGCATTGGCCCTCCTCTGTAATACAAGTAACCATGTAAGTCGCTCTGGATAAGAGCGTCTGCTAAATGCCATAAATGTAAATGTAAATGAAACTCCCACATATCTTGCTTGTGGTGCATTTTCTAAAAGAAGTGCAGGGGTGCCAATATTTTGGGCCATGACTGCATATTTTTGGCAGCTGGGGAGGTGTAATCTTACTTTTCTGTGCTTTTATTGCATCCATATTCAAGATTTCAGTGCTTCTTTAGAGATAAGGAGATTCAGACAGTGGACAGTGACCTCTTTCCCAAAGGCACCTGCTGCAGTTTATTGGTTTTATTAGCAGACAATCACTTATAAATCCATAAGCACTGAGCTTTTTGAGCTTTGAGGCTGGAGGTGAAATGTGGAATCTGTTCTGCATCACATGGTCTATCTAATGCTGCATGCCCAGACTGCCTGACGACCACATGACTACACCTGCCTTGCGGTTCTCATATGTTTGTAGGTTTTGTTATTTTTTGCCTCTGTGGTCCACGTCGTGCATCTTTTACTAATCCACATCCCCTGTGTTTCCTGAGTCTCCCGGAATGATGCACGCTGCACACATGTATTTGTTCGTTTTAATTTATTTTAATTTTTAATTATTATTTCGTTGTTTTTTTGTGTAAATACAGAGCATTCCCAACACTGCAGACCACCACTCCACACTGACTGTCCTAACACTGGAATGTATGTCATGTGTTAGTGAAGTTTTTCCATCATGCTTATCCAGAGTTACACCCTCTTATTTTCCCACCCTGGTTTGTGCTGTTTGGACTTCTCGTGGAGTGTGTTTGTCATCTTCCCCACCCTGCATATCACTTTCACTGCTGATGTGC
This sequence comes from Salminus brasiliensis, assembly GCF_030463535.1. Classification (NCBI taxonomy): domain Eukaryota; kingdom Metazoa; phylum Chordata; class Actinopteri; order Characiformes; family Bryconidae; genus Salminus; species Salminus brasiliensis. Next base: position 2,886,548 of record NC_132890.1, read on the forward strand.
TGATGCTCCCGTCCGACGTGCCTTTGTGTGTCAGCTGTTGCTTACTTCCCTATATGAAATAGTGCTCAGCAGTGATGCTCATGATTCTGTATCTAGCTCCTCAGGCTGGCTGAACACTCCAATCTCCCCATTTCACCTGAAGTGCCATGTTAGAGATGCCTTGTCAAGGAGCTGGAAAGTAGTCTTGCAAAGTCGAGGTGCATTCAACTGAGCACATATGCAGACCATTACGTGCATATCGTCACTGCCGTCTCTCAGAAACCTTGTATTTCCATTTGTGCTGTGAATGGACCAATAGAAATGCTCCAAAGTGACTTCATTGACTTCCATTGAAGGTTAAGAAGGATTTTCCTTCTTCTGTAAAGCTGCTGTTTTGGAGCTACACATGTTTTGCATGGCAGTGATGATATGTAAACCATATGTCCTGACTTCCATTCCTCACTGCTATAACCTAAGAATGGCCTAGCCTAGTAGTTACTGAACAATTAGCTGTTAAGTGGAGCAGGCCTGAGAGTATTTAAGGGGTTAAACTGCAGGACTCATATGTGGGCCCACATTTCAGTTTCTCACAGTTGTTCACACTGCAGGTTTCTCGAATCTGATTTTATGGACAAAAGTATTGGGACACCTGCTCATTCATTGTTTCTTCTGAAATCAAGCATATTAAAAAAGACTTGATCCTGTTTCGGTTGGAGTAACTGTAAACTCTACTGTCCAGGGAGGAAGGCTTTCTACTAGATTTTGGAAAAGCATTGCTTTGAGGATTTGATTGCATACAGACACAAGAGCTGAAGAGTTAGTAAGGTCGGGATGTTGGATAATGATCACTACCCCACCTCATCAACCCCAGCTCCCCAACTCCTGCCAAATGTCTTGGATGGAGCTCCACCACCACCATTCCAGAGAGCACAGTTCTTCCACTGCTCCACAGCTCAATGCTGGGGGGCTTTGTACCCCTCCATAGCCCACGCCTGGCATTAGGCAGCATGGTGCCAATAGGTTCATGTTCATCTGCTCCAGAGAGTTCTATTCTATCAACAGTACTTCTCTACAGGGACTAGACAAGCTGTGTGTGTGCATTTGCACATCTGTGTCAGCAATGGGTGCAGCTTAAAGTAGCTGAATGCATTCATTGCAAAGGGTTTCCAGAAATCTTTGGACATGCTGTGTGACTGAGACATCTGTCTGAGCCAGTCTTCATCAAAACATCACTACACGTGCCGGTACAGACTTTGCTTAGCTAATTTTACCATCACTAAGTCTGTTAATCTTATGATTAACATCTTAAACTATTTGGAAGCACCAGTGCTTCCTGGCTTCTTTGGCCTACGTGGGCACAGCTCAGCCGGTTTGCATTGCTTTGAATGTAAGTATTGTTTCTTAGGGTGTAATAGAAGTCATGGAGCCATGGAGGGGTTAATCTGAGGACAGCTGTGGTGATATGACCTCAGATTGAGATCCTGATTAATTGAACATTTTACCTTGATTGTTATTAATGAGCCGTGTATTTATATATATATATATATATATATATATATATATATATATATATATATATATATATATATATATATAAGCTGGTAGAACTGCTCAGTTGGCTCGGTGTTTGGGTTCACTTCCATATTGCTTCCATGTTGCAGACTAGACGGGGCGGTGTCATGTGACTATACTACACACAGTAGTATGTTTTCAAGGGGACACACAGTGGGGAAGGTACTAAAAATGTATTAACACAATAAAAAGGATGGATTAACAGTGAAAAAAAATCGAATTAATCAACATGGGCACGATTATGCTGCTTAGAGCTTCTGGATGTCGGTTTTGATTAATTTCCATTAATTGCCCAGCCCTAGTTCAGACTGACACATATAGACACCATAGGGAGACACTGAATGAGCAAACAACCAATCAGATTTGAACCATCTTTCACCTGCAGTGTGAACGCAGCGTTACAGTGCATATTAGATTCATAATAATAGTTCATAACATAATTATAATAAGCCACGGTTTAAAGGGTTAAAGTTATATTAGGTTCACTCTTCACTGCAGAGATTCCACAGCACAATTAGCTGTTACGTGCAGCAGGTATTTAAAGGGGGCTAAACTGCAGTTTTTTTAAATGGATTTTTTATGGACAAAAGTAATGGGACACCTGCTCATTCATTGTTTCTTCTGAATTCAAGGGAATTAAAACAAGTTTCTCCTGCTTTCGTTGGAGTAACTGTCTCCTTTCTACTAGATTTTAGAGGAGCGTTGCTGTGAGGATTTGATTGAATGAGTGAGGTCAGGATGTGGGAGGATGATCACTACCCCGACTCATCCCAGCAGTATTGAATGAAGCACCTTAAGAAGACACTGTGAATGAGCAAACAACCAATCAGATTGCAGTGTGAACGCAGCGTTACAGTGCATATTAGATTCGTTACAGTAGTCAGTAATATAATTATAGTGAGCCACAGTTTAAGGGGTTAAAGTTATGTAGTTCCACTCTTCACTGCAGAGATTCCACAGCAAAGAAGCGCCCACATATCTTAGTGTGTGTGTGTGTGTGTGCACGTGTGTGTGTGTGTGTGTGTGTGTGTGTGTGTGTGTGTGTGAGAGAGAGCGAGAGTGTGTAACTATTAGCTGAATGTGAGGCATGGTTTGAATGGAGGAGCTGCTTGTAAAATCTTTTAATGTAGATGTGCTGATATAGAGCCACTGACCGAGTGACATAGTGCTGCTGCATGCATCTCTCTCTCTCTCTCTCTCTTCATCTCCTTCTCTTCTGGCTCTGCCTTTCACTTTCCCAAACGGTCACTGATCTCTCTCGGTCAGTCTTTTCACCTCTCTCGCTCTACGCTCTCTCTCTTTTCTGACAATAACTCTCTTGTCTGTCTTTGCAGTTCCTGTGGAGTGGTGTTGTCCAGTGTTGTGCTCTTGTTTGTAGTTTGTGTTTATTATTTTCTTTTATTCTTTTCCTCTTTTTTTGTTTTTTCTTTTCTACTCTCTTTTTCTCTCTGCTCCTTTAACTGATCTACTAATGTGGCGTTTTGAATCAGCCTTGGGTAACACCAGATCATACAAACTGCTAGACTGGAATAGTTTCACCGCAGGTACTACCCTACCCCCAGTCCTGCATTTACACACACACAGCCCTTGGCAGCTCGCAGCAGTTTGAAGCTCATATAGCCACACACACATAGTAATACACGTAGTAATACACACACTGACATACTGACGTACTTGATTACGTCTGGTCGTGACTTAGACCCATCTAGTAAAATCCTTGGACCTGAGTTGGACTGTTTCTCACTGTCCTCTGAACAATTAAATTGTGAAACGTTGCTTTTAAAGGAATACTCCAGCTTTTTCCCGACGAATCTCTAATATCTGTAGAGCGTCGATTGCCACAGACAGCAGTTGTGGTGCATGTTCTTGTACTTAAGGCATTAAAACCGAACATTAAGCGTATGACATTAAAGCCACTGACGGCTGAACTGAATAACGCTGGTGATCTGCTTCCAGTGGCTCCAGTAAAGGGCTGGATCTACATATTAGGCAGCAAGTGAGCACTCTATTCTGGAAGGTGATGAAGTTGTTGGAAGCCGAGCGTAAGAATCTGACACTTTGACAAGAACCAAACTGGGTCAGAACATCTCCAGAACATCAGACTTCAGGTCTTGTGGGGTGGTTCCTCCCAGTATGCAGTGGTCAGTACCTACCAAAAGCGCGCCAAGGAAGGACAACCGGTGAACCGGCGACAGGATCATGGGTGCCAGAGGCTCATTGAAGCTTGTGGAGGTCCCATCTCACAACTTACAGGACTTAAAGGATCTGCTGCTAGTGTTAGACTTGGTGCCAGAGACCACAGCAGGACACCTTCTGAGGTCTTGTAGAGTCCACAAGTCAGAACTGTTTCTGTGGCATGGCAGTAGGCACATGGAGCAGGTGGTTTTAATGTTATGGCTGATTGGTGTATATTGGTGGTTTATATAGTTCTTGGTATATATATTTTCTCTATATATATTTCTTAAGTAATATATGCAGATTTATGCAGATTTACAGCTTAATGAATAAATATTTTTATAGATTTGAAGTGTTTTACATGGAAAAAAGGTTTGCTGATGGAATTCAGCATCCGTCTGATATCTTCAATCAGACGTTATTGAGTTTTCTGTTCTTTTTCTAAGCTCAGAGAACTGCGTCAGCATTGATTTTGGTGATCAGTTGATCAGATGGAGCAGATATTGATCAGGGTTAGGAAAGCTGAAGTATTCCTCTAACAGTCAATAGAAACTCAGAAAGACTGACCTTTCACATCTCAGCTCAGATTCACACAGATACTCACACACTCTTGGTTTTTCTCAGTAGTGTGTGTTGCATGAGCTGCCATGCGCTGTGCTTGGTGTGTGTGTGTGTGTGTGTGTATTAGTGTGTGTGTGTGTGTGTGTGAGGCGGCTGCAGCATGCTTCAGCTGGCTGTGTAGCTGTTCTCTGCTCTGGCTGGATGTTTCTGATTGGCTTTGGCTGTAACTCACCTAACCAGACCCCTCAACCACCCCCTGTACCCAGCATCCTGTTGTCCCTGATCACATTATCACATGACCAGATGATCCAGAGAGGGTGCAGAGAGGCAGGCGCGGGCATCGTCCTGCTTTTCTCTGTGACCTCTCTGTGACCCTGTCTCTGGTTCCCATGACCCAGCCCTCCATGGTTACTGTTTTTGCTTTTATGTAAGGCAGTGGATGCGTGTTTACAGTCCTGCAGTATGTTTGTGTGTGCACTGATATCTCGTACTGTGGGTTTTTATACTGGAGGGACTTTCTTTGTGATTTGATTTAATTTACATTTCATTTTAATTTAGAGTTTTGGGATTTTAGAACTGTGACTTTTCCTGTTAAAAATAATGTAAGGTAAGACACTACAGGTGAATGGGGTAAAACAATTTAAATAACAGAGATCACCATGAAACCTCCCTAGTTGATTTCTTACATTAAGATGATAATAATTTGAATGACAATTGTTATAATTATTATATAGTACAGTATTATAGTATTATAATATAAATATGCACAAATGCAAACAAGGCATTATCTAATTAAATATGCACTTAATTGCTTACATTTAAAGAATAGAAATTAGAGATTAGTGATTCAAGCCTAATTCTAAGTTCTTCTTTCATTAAAATTAAAAGGTAACGGCAATAAAAACTCATAAAAATGCCATTTCTTAAGACTATGAATAACACATTGTCACCGTCACACAAAAACCTTGTCGCTCCATTTTTGCCATGTTTACACTTTTCTCCATCATGTGAATCTGGCAGAATTTCATAAAGATCTGACCAATAGAAATGCTCCAAAATTCTACATTGACTTCCATTAAAAGTTGAGTTAAACGTTTTTGTTAAACGTTTTGTTTGACAGCAACAGTATTAACCACCGCCTCTGTAAAAACCTTCAGAGTAAATTTTGGGATAACTTTGGTGCATTTAAGTGTTACTGAAGCGAATGTTTCTGGCTCAGAATGTGAGGAAAAATTCAGATATTGGCACAAGCCAATAGGATTTAATGCTTAGGTTTAAATCTCCCATTTTCTATTTATTTATTTATTTATTAATACATGAATAATCTGAATTTCTCAAATATGTACAGGCACAAGCAAAGAAAGTGCAAAAAAATAAACACCTAAATATCCTTTTTATTTTAAATTTCTTTTAATTCCCCCCCCCCCCAGTAGTCTGAAAGAAGACGCGTTATGGAAGCAAAATAGCCTAAAATCTTAAATTTCACCATGATTTCACATGATTAAACAATGTGCTCGGTCTTCTAACTGTCTACCTACAATTATTACTGTGAAAGAGAGCTGATATCTTCAGAAGTTGCCTGTTTTTCAGTGCTCTGCAGAGTAAAACATGCCTGTGAGGGAAAATCAGGCCTGTCTGCTAGGGCATGGTAACTTTAGAGGCAGACGGTTTCTGCATGTGAGCAAGCTTGGGCATGTCGCTTATGAAAATCAGGTAAAGGCTCAATTTTCCTGGTAGAATAAAAAAATCCCTCAGGCTACTGAGGCTACAGGCTACATCGCTGCGGTAGCTTTCATATGATGTCATGATTTACTGCAGATAAAAAATGAAAAGGCTGAAATGATTTTTCTCTGTATATGAGCATGAGCAAAAAGCCTGAATGAAGGTGGGAAGCAGATTTGAAAACTCTGTCCTCTTTCAAAGGCAGCTCTGCTGAGGTGTGGTCAACAAGACGCTGAGCTCCTCAGCTCTCAGGAAATGCAGTAGAAATGCATGTTCTCATCCTCTTGCACAATGGGTGTGACTGGGGCTAGACTGAAAGGAGCTGCGCTTAGATTGGAGCTAACTTGGCAATTAGCAGGTTGCCTTATGCAGCTGTTATAACCAGTAAAACATACCTATGACTACAGCTGTGTGTAACAGCTGGGGTTTGGCAGGAGTGGGGTGATTTGTAAGCCAGTGTGGGAAGAAACGGTCGTGTTTAGACATGTCTGATGTTGGCATTCTTTCTGATTTGGATCGTTAGAGCTGGGCCGCCCCTCTAGATGTCAGCGCAGCCGGAGCAAGAGCGCTGTTGGTTTGGGATGTGAAATGTAGCACTCTGGAAGTCGTCAACACAAAATTGCCAGAAGTGGCGAATCCCATTGAAATGAGTGTAACTTGCAAATTCACTGACCCAAGCCTGGAGTGACCGCAGCTTTTAGATGGTTTTGAATCACTATTTAAATGTGGTATCAATTTAAACCTATTAAACCTGTATAAGCCAATAGTTTAAATGACTACAAATAATTCTTTAATAAAATTGAAGCTGCAAAATGATGAACAGAGCTAAAGATGCTGACAGCGTGAGGGCTAAAAAACATTCACATAGTGATTCAGATTACTCGGCAGGAATAGTTATACATAAAAGACTACAGTATATGATCTATGCTTGGTTGAAATAGTCCACATACAGCTCTACGTGTCTGACAGACGCTTTATTCCAGGCATTTCATCAAACAGAGCTGAGTTATCTGAATCTGCAGACTATGAACGGCATAAAGTCCCAACAGCAATGTGAGAGACTAGTGGAGAGCCGGCCGAGACAGGAGAGCTGTGATTGGCCGTCGAGGTTATTTCAGCATAGTGATTTCTGAATGCTCTCAGAGTTCAGATATTAGTACTGTGTTTAAATCTGAATAATAACTTCTTTACTTTATAATTATTATCATCATTTATCTGCATTATTTGAGCAGCTGTTTTTGAGCAGTTTCATTTCTGCTAATAAAAAAATAAATAAATAAATAAATAAATGCTCAACACAAATTAATTTACAACACAAATATTCATTTCCCTAAAACACACTGCCTATAAACAGTAAAACCAGGGAAACTGACCATGTAGGGTGGTCTCTTCATTTTGTACAATATTATTATAATTAATTATTATATTTTTTAATATACAGTGATCTCAAACTTTTGAACTGCAGTGTAATGTTAAGAGCGTATAGCGCAGGCTATAGTACAGGAGGTTGGCCTGCAAGTCCCCCTTCGTTCCCATTATGCACATCAGTGCCCTTATTCTGACCTCCACTTCTCAGTTCTGCTCGCGTCTTTATTTATTCGCTCACCCTTCATCCACTCCCTCTGCTACTGGCACCTCCCAGAAAAGGGTGGCGTTTGCCCTTGATGATGATTCCTGTCAGATCGCATGACAGCAAAACCGAATGAATGCTCTGATCAGTCGGGAGTGTTTGATCGTGTGGTTTTGCACCTCCCTAAATGTAAGAGGAGGAGCCATCAGGAGAATGGCAAAACTAATTATCACACCTGCATTATTATCTTCTTCATCATCATCCTCCTCCTCCTCCTCATTGCCATTCGCTCCTTTCTTCTCCTGGTCTGTCGTATACTTGCAAAGGGGTCTATTTGTGCTTGCTCTCATGAGCGTCTCTGAAAACCACTCGCTCTCAGAGAGGAAAAGGTTGTGTGTGTGAGTGCAAGTGAGAGAGTGTCTGTGCACTGTGACTTTTATGCCGGTGTGTGAGGTTGTGATTGTGTGTGTTTCAGATGAGCCAGAGACACGAGATGCTTGGTGGGAGGAGATTCGTCAGGAGATAAAGTCTCATGCTAAAGCTCTGGGCTGCCATGCTGTGGTGGGCTACAGCGAGTCCACCAGCATCTGGTACCATTCATACACATACACATATGCTTGCCCACATACTGACTCAAAGATTTAGGGACATCTAGAAATATACTCAAAGCGTCTCCGTCATTCCCACTCCGGGCCGGAACGCTGCTGCTGCTACTGCACTATGGAGGTTTGGTGGTGGAGCTGCAGGAGGAGAACCTCTCTCCAGAACTGCTGTGTAACGCTGCAGAACCCATAGAGTCATATTAGTGTAGAATCCTGTAGTGTTACTCTACTGCCTCAGCCCACATGCTGCTCCACCTTCAGATCAAGCTTCTGCAGCTCTCAGCTTGTCCAGAAATGCAGGTGTACAGCTGTCCATGGTGCTCAAACCGCAATTTGTATTTATGGCAGTGGTGCAACAGTGAATGACACTCTATTTACTGTAGGGGGAGCCCTGAACCAAGATATACCAGTTCTCACTGCATGTACAAGCATCCCAAATCTGCTCTTTATCTTAACATGACACACATTTGTTGTGTTTGTGACCGTGTGAACAGCAAAAGACACCCTAGATATGATATTTTGTATATATAAGCATGTTTCTGACCTAACCTTCAAAATCAAAATCGCTCGTAGTGAATCAATTTCTTTTGAAAATTAAATAAAAAAGAAGGTGTCCCTAAATATTTGACAGCAGTGTACACACACACGCTCACACACATTCCTATTCTTTAGACACACTTATGGAGAGGCCACGGGGCTGTGTGTGTGTCTGTTTTGCAGCGAAGAAGTGTGCATCCTGTCAGCATCTGGCACAGCTGCAATCCTCAGCTCCCGCTTCATGCAAGACGGTGCCCTGGACACGGATCACAGGTTGTCACGACAACAAGCGCCTGTCTTTACCTCAGGGGCAGAGAAAGGCGAGGGTGATATGGGTAGTTCAGCCTCATTAGGGTAGGTTATTCACATGCCCCATGCTAAAGGACTAAAACCTCACTAAACATTACTAATGAGGCTGCTGTGTGTGGTCGGAGATGTTCCGAGGATTGGCTCTCACAGACACTAACACGTTTAAATGTTAGGGGGAGAGGTCTGCATCTGTTCATAGGAGTGTTGTATGTGTCCGGGACTTCGGGACTGTGTTAATATGCCTTTATACAGCTAATGAGGTCTAATCAAGGGGATAGCCATGATTGTTATATGTATAAAAACAAAAAAAACAAATAGATTTATGACAATATTTTATGTAGTCTTACATAATAAGTCTATTAATAGTCTTACTCATATTATCTCTCTATCTATCTATCTATATATATATATATATATATATATATATATATATATATATATATATATATATTATAATTAATGTTAAATTAAAGAATTATATATTTTTTATTATTATTATTTTTTACATGGATGAATGTGAGAGAATCCTTACTGAGCATGCTGTGTCTTTTCCTTTGTGCTTTACTGAGTAGTGGTGTATTTATTGCTCTTAGGTTTGAAGACCTTGCGCCCCCTGGCTGTGGGTTTTGTCACATCCCATATGATGAGTTGAACATGCCGTTTCCTGCTCAGCTCACGTACTGCCACTGCTGTCGGCGCTTTAAAGTCCCAGATGTGCTCTTCACTACTATAGACCTGCCTACAGAAGCCAGTGTTACTGGAAAGGGTTGCCTTATACAGGCCAGGTGAGTCATATGCACTGTAGTATATCGTCAATTGTAAACATCTACGACATCAAGTATATTGTCATGCAAAAACCTTGTATCTGTACGTGTGAATTTTTATATTGTATCTTCGTGGTTCTTAATATTGTGTCAGAATTGCATGACACATGACCCAATAGAAATGCCACAAAATGACTTAACACATTAACATCTAAATTATGTTTGTGTAATATACATGTTTTCAGTGGCTTAAATGTAGGAAATTACATATTAGCAATATTCGGAATGTTCCTTTATTCAGCATTGATGAGATTTTAAAATGCTCAATCTATTTATCATGATTGGGGTGTATATATATATATATATTATAGAATCTACATATATAACTTATAATAAAGTCAGTACTTTTTACCTAGATACAAAAGATGCGCAATGCACAGCTGGATGCAAACACTATTTCAGTGGGACTGGCAAACCTGGTCCTGGGGGACCCACTGTCCTGCACATTTTAGTGTTTATCCTGCTCTCAACACATCTGGTCCAGCAACTTGGCTCATTAACAAGCTCTTCCTAAGTTGAAGGGGGTGTGTTAGAACAGGAAACCTCCTGGTCTTCCAGGACCAGGGTTTGAAACCACTCCATTACACCATGCCTGAATGTCAGACATTTGAGTGCAGTCACAAGCCGGTATTAACGGCAGAATTGTAGAATTAGTAAAAAGCACCCTGCACAAAGCCAATAAAGGGAAGCCAATGAAAACAGAGATTATTTGCATATGAGTAAACAGCCTGTTTAGGAGAGACTGGAAAATTGTAATATAAAAATTAGTTATTCAGGAAAAATGTCAAATGTGGGTCCTTTAAATCTCTCTTTCCTTTTTTAAGGCTTTGTCGGACTAAAAAGAAGGCTCAAGGGGAGGGCAACGCCACAGCCATCAGTAACTTGTTGCCGTTTCTGGAGTACGAGCTGCACACACAGCTGATGAACAAGCTGAAGCTGCGCAGCATGAATGCACTGTTCGGCTTGCGCATCCAGATCAGTGTCGGAGAGAACATGCTGCTGGGCCTGGCTGTGAGTACTGCAGCCTTTACTCATCTCACTGTCAAACTTTTATAAACTTTTATAAAGTTGGGCTAAAAAAAATCTGTATGTGTGTGTGTGTGTGTGTGTGCTATAGTCAGCTACAGGAGTTTATCTGACCCCACTACCCAGTCCAGGAGGAATCCAGATAGCAGGAAAGACCCCTAGTGACATCACATACGAACAACACATCTCAAACATGCAGAAGAAAATCAATGACACCATTGCCAAAAACAAGGAGCTCTATGAGATCAACCCCCCGGTGAGTGCACATGCACACTGTCAGTGGCTTGAGGTTGCAAGTGCTTTGCTAAAGGATTTTTGGATGTTAATACTGTGTTTCTCTCTGAACTGATAAAGAAACTATTCACTCTGGATCCAGAAGCTTTCAGATGCATCAATACGGTACATTCTAATGCATGGCAATTCATACAGTACAAGCTCTGCATTCACAAACACTGGTTATTTTAATAAAAGCATGCCGTCTTGCCTCTACACTCACTTTCTAAGGTGGACATATGCACTCAGTAACACACACACACACACACACACACATACACACACACACACACACACACACACACGGATACATCACAGCTGTCTTTCAGGTGTAACAGGTGTTTCACCACTAATCATGCTGACCTTCTGCAGGGCTGGTGTGGTTTACTAATTGTGAGAGGATGCTGTGTTTGTGAGGGGAAGGGAAAGAGTGTGCAGTAGTGTTATTTTATTTATTTATTTTAGAGTAGCAAGGGGTCGTTAAAGCTGCCCAACCTTCTTTTTGTGTCATTCAGAGGAGAAAATGTTGATTTCATGCCAGTGAGGATCATGTAAATCAGTGAGGATCATGTAAATCAGCAATTGGCCAAATTCTTGAGACCCATTTGGCTCAACAAAGCATCTTTGGATGACTTTAATGAAAGTGGATGTAGCGTTGGTGTTTTGCAGGGGTGTAACGGTACAAAAGGTCACGGTTTGGATGCCACCTGCTGTTTGGACCTCATGGTTTGGTATGAGTTCAGGACAACAGTAATAAACAAGCCCCAAAAAGTTAACCTAGGTTTCTTTTCAGTTATTTTTAACAGGCAGCCCCACCTAGTGTCTTATAACGCCCCCCCCTGAGGTAGCTGGAGCAACCTGTAGTGTGCTAATTAAATTTATTTTGAGTTGTTGAGACGTGATAAATACAGTTACGATAGCCGTTCTCTAGAATTCACTACAATTCCCACAATTCCATGCAAACCAATGGTTCAGCACTTAAGGTTTGCAGGTCTAATCAGAATCAGAATCTCTTTAATTTAAGTTACACATACTTGGTGAGAGCAACACAAGTATGACATGTAACAAACAAACAAACTGGGAAAAATACTAAAGTACTAAAAGTAATTAGGAGCTGTAAAAAAAAAAAAAAAAAAAAAAATATATATATATATATATATATATATAGATAATAAAAATTACACTTCCTTGTGAGATTCGCTCGCCAATCTTCGTTCATTGCGTGACCTATTCTGTGACCTATTGTATTCCCTGTGTGACCGTGCACACCGAACCGTGGCGTCTGTACCGTGGCGCAACGCCCGTTCATCCAACAGCCTTTTCTGATGCTTTAACTTCATGCCATCAGCTCTTCTCTGAGTGCTCCGTGTCTGTGTATTCGTTGTGCAGGAATTGGTCGATGAGGTGATCGGGTCTCCTATCCCTGAACCCCGACAGCGCTCCCGCCTCTTCCGCTCTCACTCGGAGAGCTCAGACGAGGTGTCTGAGTTAGACCTGTCTCATGGAAAGAAGGATGCTTTCGTTCTAGAGGTACGTTTTAGTGAATTTTCTGAATGTAGATGAATTTGTTGAGGATTACTGTATATTAAGGCTGCATTTTTGGTACTTTCTTAGATTGATGACACGGATGCTGTTGAAGACATTCACTCCCTCCTTACTGATGCCCCAACACCTCCAGGTACACCTCTCGCGTCTTCTCATCTCCTCTTCTGTACCTCCTGTATCTATTTATATACATTTATTTGTGTCTCTTTTTCAGGGTTTTACAGCTGCAACACTGAAATCATGCCTGGGATTTATAACTGGACTTCAGCTTTACAGGTAGAGTTAAACCAAGCCACTTAAAAACAGCACAGGATCGATCTCCTGACCCTTCAGTGGACAGAAACCTTCAGGCAGTGTGAGGCTCTGCATCTACGTCTCCCACATCTCCCGTTTTGTTTTTCTTGTTCCTGTAGATGTTTACATCGGTGAGGGTCTTCCGCCTCAGCAATGTAAACCTGACCAATCAGGGCCTGAATAAGGTCTTCAATGACCTCTGCGAGAATCTGCTTAAGGTGAGTTCGCTCTCCCCTTCCTCATTTTCTCCCAGCCTCTAATTTATGAACTGTAGACTTTGAATAGTTATAGGAACGAGACTCTCATTTCAAGGCATGTGTGTGTTGTGTAGAGTCTGTACTTCAAGCTGCGCTCCATGGTGCCCTGCTGCCTCTGCCATGTGAACTTCACTGTTGCTGTGCCTGAGGATGAGCTCATACAGGTGAGAACTGCAGAGACTGTGGAGTTGATGTTAAACCAGTTTGCTTGCTTCTGAATTTTCAAAATTTGCTCACTTGCATTTATCTAAATCGTGCTGCCTGTATAATTCACTAGATATGTACTGAAATTCTAACCTGTAAACCACAAATAATGCAACTACATGCAACATTTAGAGCCATTTCCAGGTAGCCATATTTAAATGATAGGCTATACAGCATCCTGTGGACATGCAGTGCCTTACTTGTGTGCAGAAGTCATACTTCCATGACTGAAGTAGTGCTCATGTATAAGGAATGAGGTAGCAAATTTGAACAGAGCTTTCTGGTGATCCGCTCAGTCTGCAAACCAGCATGGCGTTACTCCACACTCCACACTCCCTTTAAACAAAGTATCCTAATATCCATCCTATATTATCAAATGTATGAAAGAACCATGTGCTTATCTGCACTGTGAGTGTTAAGTGGGCTACAGTGGGCTGAGGAGTCTTTTGCTGCTGGATTATGATCAGTGCATGTGTTGTCAGTCTTTTTCAGACCCTGCAGGTGAATTGTGTATTGTGTTTGATTGACAGGTGGCAGTGACAGCGGTGGCAATGAGCTTTGATAAAGATCAGACTCTAGAGAATGGCAGACAAAGCTGCGACAAGTCTCTTATGAAAGGTGAGTGTGTGTGCCTGCAGGTGTTTACGACACTTTTAAGGGCATTTATAAAGGCATTACATTTAGGGTCCAGCACTCGCTGCAGACAGGTCTATCTTTTTTTTTTTAAGAATTGAATAAATAAATAAATAAATAAATAAAATAAGCCTCAAAGCCACGATGCAGAGTTACTCAGCTATATATTTTTTAGGTTTACAGCATGAATCTAATACTTAAACTGTTGTTTAATATGAACATGTTCAATATGAGAAACTCACTGAACACAGAGGAACACCAGTGTACTGTAGGCTTCAGTTCAGCATGAAATATTCTTTGCTTAGCGATTTGATTGTCAGGTTGTTCAGCTTGGACTCCGGCTAATGTGCTATTTATGCTGGTTTTAGAGCTAAATTTATATGCTTAATGTTCAAAAAGCTAGTTAAATAATATTTAGGACAACGTATAGGCATCTGCTTCGCTGAATCAGACTGAAGAACACCTTTAAACACTTGAGCTTGTCCAAGAAGTCCAAGCAGTTGCTCACAGTTCGAGTCTAAGTGAGCATGTTTACAGTAAGAGGGTGGCGAGCTGAAAGTGAATTGTCTTCTCCAATGGACATCCATCATTCACTGTTAATTAATTGACTAATTATTTTTGTGTTTGTTTTACATAGTTGTTAAATAACCTTCCATGTCATCATGTCTTCAGTTTCCCTTATTTAATCTGTTGACCAAAGCTAATCTGAACCCTCGACCCTGCATGTCTCCTCCAGCCATTACAGAAAATGAAGAGCAGCTCCAGTTCCCTCTAGAGCTCACCGCTGAATCCTCCTCCAACCCTCTCAGCTCTGCCAAAGGTAAACTCTCATTCTAACATTATGCCCTTTTTGACCCCTGAGAACCTCCAAAACCCTACCAAGGCTTACTGTAGTAGAGTCCTTCTATGAAACAGGTGGCGTCTGCATCTGCAACATTTGATAACATGCGAAATAAGCAAAGAAGTGTTTCCAAAGCTTAAAGCTACCAATTCTATACAGCAAAATGCCATTTCTTAAAGAGTAACATATTATTTTAACACATTTTGCATCAATACATGGCCATGTGTATTGACATGCGTTAAATAAGTGATTTGATTATCAAATGTTTATTATTATAGATTGTGTGGCCCTTTTTACAGAAGATATATTTATTAAAAAATAAAACTTTAATGTTTGTAATACTTTTGTGATGCATGTGCGTCCCTCAGTTTGACCTACCACTCCATCACTGTAACTAGTTTTGTCTATAAATAATGTACTGTTGCTTTAAATGACATCCCAAATGTACTTGCATCATTTTTATTTTATTTATTTTATTATATTAATTTATTTATTTAAAATTATTTATTTTATTTATTATTAATCCCGTCGTGCAAAATAAAGAGGCTAATGAAGAACTGCAGCCATTTTAGGACGAAATTTGCCACCACGTGACAACCTCATCACGTTTTATTGTAAATGTGGCTCCCGTGTCTCAATAAAAATGCTAATATTAATAGGGATTTAATTCCTGAGATTTGAAAATGCATACACTATATGGACAAAAGTATTGAGACACCTGCTCATACATAGTTTCTTCTGAAATCAAGGATATTTAATAAAAAAAAAGTGCACCCAAAAGTACTGGATGGAGCTCCACCACCATCATTCCAGAGAACACAGATCTTCCACTGCCCCACAGCTCAATGCTGGGGGGCTTTATACCCCTCTACTAGCCCACGCCTGACATTATTAGGCAGCATGGTGCCAATAGGTTCATTATGTTGATCTGCTCCAGGGAGTCCTTTTCTACTGGCAGGGCTTTTCTACAGGGACTAAACAAGCTCTGTGTGTTTGCATATGCACATCTGTGTCAGCTTAAAGTAGCTGAATGCATTCATTAGAAAAAGAAGTGGGTGTCCAAAAACATTTGGCCACACGTATATGTTATTTCACGCTCGCCTCATCTTGTCACCACGTTCAGAGTGATGTGAAATGCCGTGTCTGTGTGTTTCAGGTCTGTCTGAGGTTTCAGGTTCTCTGCCGAGTGCTCGAGGTGAGTGCCCCCTTTCGTTGCCTGGGTGTTTTCACGGTGGCAGGGTTTTGTTTTTTGGTTTGATTTCTGCTCCTTTTGTGTCTGACAGATTGCAGTGCTGCAACACACACTCCAGCATCATCCATTTTACTCCTCTTTTCTGTTCTTCTTTTTTTTTCTTTTTTCTTTTTGTTCTATCCTATTTCCACTTCTGTGTATCCCTCTGTTGTGTGTATGTGTGTGTGTATGTGTGTGTCTCTCTGTCTGTGTGATTTGATGTGGTGGCACGTGCATGTCTGTGTGTCTTTCTGTCTGTGTGTCTGTGTGCGTGTGTGTGTGCGCGGCACACATATATGTGTGTGTGCGTCTATGTGTGTGCCCAGCCCCCTCAGTTGATTACAGTTCCTTTACAGACAGATGCAGCTCCTGGATAGAGCAGCTTAGACTGAAAGCTCATACCATAAGACGCGGATCAATTAAAACAAGTAGGAGCACAATCATACACACAGACTCACAAAAACACACACACACACGCGTGCGCGCCTTCACGCATACCCACTTATGCTGGCATAAACGGATCAGGCCGAACTGATTGACAGAGCGTGAACGGTGAGGCCTGCCCCCTAGTGAAGACAGTATATTAAGAACCTGAATTGATGCAGCGATGATGATGATGATGATGATGATGATGATGCCGTGGTGGTTTTTGAATTGGCCTGAATGATGTATAAGTAAGTATGGCAGCACCTCACAGAATGCTCTCTGTCACGAAGCCTGCATAAGTGCATCATAGGCATGAACTGAATGACATCTTTCGCAGTGGCATGCATTCTAATCTAGAGCTCCATGCAATGTGATGGTTATGATGCCGTATGAAGGCTTTATGTCAGGGCTGTGGTTATGTATGCTGAGTGATGGTTGGTATACATAGGCCGGGGTGATAAAGCAATAATAATAATAATAATAAAATTTATAAATAATAATAATTGATGGTAAAAAAAATCTGCCAGCTTTCCTTATTGATAAAATTGACATTCTTTTCTTGTGATGTACTATTATTGTCATATATATAAATTCGTACAGTAAAATAATCTGGTGTCAGAGTATAAGGTCAGTCATGATACAGTCCCATTGGATGAGAGGGGTAAGGGCCTTGCTCAAGGGTACAACAGTGGCAGCTTAGCAGACCTGGGTATTGAACCCACAACCCTGTGATCAGTAACCCAGCACTCTAATTACTGAGCCACTACTGCCATAAGCAATATAGACTCCCTGTCAAGCAGTTGAAGCTCAGTCGGAGAGACTTACGAGAATCGCAATTTGTCCTGAATGTATAATGTAATAATGCCTTGTGTACTACAAGTGTAGTAAATGAATATATATAATACAATGGACATTACAAATGGTAATAATGTAATAAGACAATTTTATTGGGTAAAATTGTATTACATCAATGTTTGTCAAGACCCTGTATTACATTATTAGGCAAATTAATACCATATTAGGTTTTATTACAATTTTGACCAAGTAAAGTACGCTGATGTATTACATTTCTGGGGGTTATTATTGGTTCAATTATTAGGAAATTGTTACAGTGTGAAGTGCCGCAGTTGCAACTGTCTCACACCAGGTGGCGATGTTTGCCTTTGACTCTGTAGTTGAGCGTAATCAAGTCGAAGTTGATGTCACGTACAGTCCTACAGGGTACAGCTAGTAGTGAGATCCTTTAGTGGCTGTCTGCTCACATAGAAAAAGGCAAGATGGTTAAAATGTAAGATCAAA
The DNA here is from genome assembly GCF_030463535.1 of Salminus brasiliensis. NCBI lineage: Eukaryota > Metazoa > Chordata > Actinopteri > Characiformes > Bryconidae > Salminus > Salminus brasiliensis. The sequence goes on from NC_132890.1 coordinate 2,904,428, forward strand.
AATATGAAAAAACACAAAATGTAACAATATATTGTAAAAGAAAATATATAGGAAATAGACGAGCTACTTTCAGTTTTTAAAATAGAGCAATGTAATGAAGTGCGGATTTTTATCTGGGTTACAAATGACCAAACAAATAAAATCAGCCAATATCATTTTGTGTTTTTATTGTAGAGGTTAATTTTACATGTAAACGCTGCTGATATGGTGGTCAGTCAGGACTGGGAGTTTCTGTTGCATACCTCTTTTTTGTGTGGGCTGTTATTTTCATGCTAAAGCTGAATTTTTAATATTTAGTTTTTGTAATATTTGGCATGATGGTGTTTTCTATGGGTCGGGGCCTAGTCAGAGACGTTATTAATGAGGAGACCAGCTTTATTGAGCCGAACTCTTCACCTATTTATGAGGGTTATTTTATCAGATTTTATAAGTGATTTTAAATATTTTTTGGAGCGCAATCGGACCTTGAGTTTCCAGTATTTTGGTCTGTCCTCATTCACAGAGATAGAGGACTGGTCTCGTATGACTGGAAATAACTGCCCAGCAGCATCGCAAAGATGCCTGCCATAGTGAACACAGACTTGCCTATGAACACTTTCGCCTTATTTACTAAAAATATCAGCTTATAAATTCAGTTTTATAAAATAAAAAAAACCAGAACAAGATGGTGGCAGTAAGTTTTCATATTCCCTATTGAGCTGTGGAGCAGTGGAACTAGAATGAATGAGTTTGGGATTAGGCGGGATGATGCACTTGTGCTCTTGTTGCTAAAACAATCAAATCCTCACAGCAATGCTCCTCTAAAATGTAGTAGAAAATCTTCTTCTCTGGACAGGAGAGACAGTTACTCCAACAAAAGCATAATAAACTATTTTAATACCCTTGATTTCAGAAGAAACAATGAATGAGCAGGTGTCCCAATACTTTTGTCCATTTGTTGTAAATAGAAAAGTTGATCATAATAAAGTTGTTTGCTGTATCACCCAGTCCTAGCTGTAGGAGACTCGTCTCATTGCCATCTGATTAACCATGGCAGCAGATTCCACATGAACACAATCTCTCTCTCTCTCTCTCTCTCTCTCTCGCTCGCTCGCTCGCTCGCTCACTCTCACTCACTCTCAGCGTGTGCCGGTGTGTCTGCATGTCGTGCATGGTAGTCCATATTTTCAGTAGCGTTCTCACCGAGCTTTCTAATCACACGAAGCTCTTTCTGCACACCTGCTCACAAACGCACAGACGCACACACGTCCTCCTTCCCCGCAGCCTCTGTCCTGTGTTTACCTGGTACCAAATTCACGTCCTTATCTAATAGGGTGTCCTCTGAGAGCCATGTGCACTGTTTCTCCTCCTCCTCTCTACCTCTGGTTCTCTTTCTCCATCTCTTAGTGTCCTCCCTGGAGAAGGCCAGTCCACTGCCAGAGGGTCGGTCTCGTTCTCTCAGGTCGAACCGGTCCTACTCTGGTGGCTCTGTCGCTGTGGTAAAGATGACGCCACTCTCTTTTATTCCTGGAACGAAAATAATCAAGTACCTCGGCATCATCAACATGTTCTTCATCAGGGAGACCACTTCACTACGTGAGGTATTCAGGAACGTGCTCACTCACACAGTGGACAGCCTCTGAAAACGGAGTAGTATTAAATAAAATATCATATTTACTCAATTCTCATAATTGCATTACTAAAACTGAGCGCTGGGCGCTATGGCGTTTCATTCGGTATATCGTTTAACGCCACATGGGCTGCGTTTCTTACTCGTAATACCCTTCCACAATTCTATTTAAAATAAAATATTTCTGTATTTTTATAGTTACTTTATTACAAAAAACAAAATTTAATATATATATATAAGATATATGTATGTATGTATGTGTGTATGTGTATATATAAATACCACCCTGCCCTACTCATATGCAGACCATCTGCCAAGATGTGTTTAATATCTGAGGTTTGCTTTAATCTTAGATTAGATTCAACTTTATTATCATTAAGAAAGCACACATACAGGCCAATTAAATGCAGATAGGATCTAACCAGATGTGCAAAGTAGCAAATATATAAATACAGAAAAATTCTGCACATGGAGGAAATTCTGCATATCTGACCAGTTGTTTGATGGGCCTGGATTATTCAATTTGTGGCAAATGTCCTTAAATGGTTAAGTCAGGTCAGATAAACTTTGTTTAGCTATGTTTTTTTTACTGATACACTGTTTGTATGATTTATTTTTTCTTTATTTATTTTTATTAATATTAAAACAGATACAAATATTTAATTCTGATAAATTACAACCCTGAGTAGAGCGCCCCAAGTGGTTGAATATTCAATTCTTCCTCCCACTATTGCCAGCTTTCAAACAGTACTACATAATTTTGCACTCTGTCTCTCTCTCCGACCAGGTCACATACATGGCATTAGACCCCCCCCTTAACCAACTGTCTTTGTCTCTCTGTCTCTCTCGTTGTCTCTGTCTCTCAGGAGGGTGGTGTAAGCGGGTTCCTGCATTCGTTTATAGCTGAGGTCTTTGCTATGGTACGAGCCCATGTAGCTGCTCTCGGTGGAAATGCTGTTGTGTCCTACAGCATGAAGGAGTGTGTGTTTATGGAGAATCCTAACAAGAACCAGGTCAGTGCTTTTACACACCTGTTCATCATTCACATACTCAGACTGCTCTGTTATTCTGAGAAGGCATGTACCCGTGTGGGCCAACCTTTTATCGTGGGTTTTGGACACTGTCATGGTCTTGTATTTACAGAAGATGGCATTTACACCACCAACACTTTGTTGCTGTGTGTGGTGTACATGCCATGTTCTGTAAATACAAGACCATGATGATTTGGGGATTTTTCTCCCAGACACACTGGAACTGTGTATAACAGCACAGCAGTCTCCTTTAATTGCTGAAATCCTGGCAGTCTAAAAGTTTTTTTTTTTTTTAAAGTGTTTTTATTATTATTATTTTTTATTTATTTATTTATTTATTTATTTATACCTCTCCCCTCCAGGCTCAGTGCCTTATCAATGTCAGTGGAGATGCTGTGATCTTCGTCCGAGAATCCGAGCTCGAGGCCACGCCTCCACAGCCACAGTCAGCAAGCACACAAACATCCAGCAGCGGAGAGGGAACGTGAAGATGACGAACACACGGACACACACTCTCTATAACCTTAAACACACTCATCCACTCCAAGTCCAGTCTAACAGTTTTAGCGTCTGCCTCTGCGGCACCATCAGAACGTCCAAAGACGAGTAAAGAAAAGAGAACCTGACCGCCTGTCAAACACGCATACCGTTTTTAAGGGGAGCTCTACACATTTGCAGAGCGTTTGTATGGCGTACTCTAGAAATTACCTTTCACACCCATATGGATCCATGAGACACAAGGTGAAGCTTCTACTGAAAGCCTTTTTGCAAGGAAAATCGCCATGCTTCCATTCGCCAGCCATGCTGTACACATTCCGTTCATCCGAGAGAAGCCTGGCCGAGGTAGCTAAGAGATAAATGACGTTTATAGAGTGTGTGTGTCTAACAGTGTCAGCATTGAGAGAGTCTCTCAGTGGCCATCTTTTTATTTTTCCACCAAAGGAACGAAGTAAACGCGCACACACACACCCATGCCTACGTCCTACGTCCAGAAATCCTGCCACGCTTAGTGTCATTTTAGACATCTCCCAAGATGTACTACTGATCACATTTCAATCATGTGTAAAAAAAAACAAACATATATATATATATATATATATATGCTGGAATTGTTTTTGTTTTTTTCTGTATTTTAGTCCATGTGCCAGACTGGCTGCGTATTCTGTGTAAAAGCAGTTTGGGATCATCCTCAGGGGTTGATCCTGGTTCCTTGTTCTTGCATGTGCAATGCCAGCTAGTCCTTTCCATACTTGGATACTAGGGTGGAGGGATGCCAAAAGCAAACTGCCCAAGAAAGACTTGAATGTACAGATGGAGGAAAAAGAGGGCCGCTGGCTTGACGAGGCTGGACACTTGCCGAATCCTCAGCTCATCTATAGACTGATGGTCTACAAAGTGTGTATGTCTTTCTGTCTGTCTGTCTGTCTGTCTGTGTGTCTGTCTGACTGTTTGCTTGAGGACAAATCAAAAAGGTGCACAGTAATTAAAAATATGTATGTTAAAGACTGGACTGGAGACTGGTGTGTTGATCTTTTTTTTTTCACAAGTAAAATGAATCATTAAAATTTTTTTTGGGGGGGCGGTGGAAATTAATGTTTGGAGACTATAGTTTCTATATAGTCATTAATGTAAAATTAGCTCAACATAGAATGCCTACAGAGAGAATGTATGAGGGATTAATTAATTCATTAACTCGTTTATATATTTAGTTGTTTATGTTTACATTTACTTTAAACAACAAAATAAAATTGATGTATTGAAAATAAAATAGTCAATAAAAATGCATACAACTATATGGACATAAGTATTGGGACACATGCTCATTCATTACTTCTGAAATCAAAGGTATTAAAAAAGAGTGTTTCCTGCTTCTGTTGGAGTAACTGTCTCTACTGTCCAGAGAAGAAGACTTTCTACCAGATTATGGAGGAGAAGCATTGCTGTGAGGATTTGACTGAATTCAGCGATAAATGTTTACTAGTGAGGTCAGGATGTTGGATGATCACCACCCCACCTCATCCCAGAAGTATCTGATGGAGCACCACCACCACCACCATCATTCCAGAGAACACAGTTCTTCCACTGCTCCACAGCTCCTCAATGCTGGGGGGCTTTATACCCCTCTAGCCCACGCCTGGTATTAGGCAGCATGGTGCCAATAGAGTCATGTTTATTCCACCATGGCTATTCTATTGGCAGTGCTTCTTTACAGGGACTAAACAAGCTGTCTGTGCATTTTCACATCTGTGTCAGCAATGCATTCTTAAGAAAGGGTGTCCACAAACATTTGGACATACAGTGTATCTTCAATCTGTGAACCTGAAATGCATCACAATCTCAGTTTAGCTTCAGAAACATTTATTTTTACTTTATTGAAATACGGTTTAGGACCTAATTTCAGAAAGATGCTTTTACGTTTTATTAATTATTAAAATTATTAAAAATAATAATAATAATAATAAAAAACTGCAAAAATTGAATTTCTCGACTCTGTCTGAGCAGTGTAGCGGTTTGGCACATGCGCAGTAGCGTCCGCGGCTGTCTTCCATAATAAAAGTCCCCTGGGCGACGTGTCTGCTGGAGTGTTTTACACAGCTCTGCTGCTGCTGGGCTTTCCGCTCAGCTCCTCCGCCTAACTTGAGGATTCAGGCCGGGTCAGGACCTGTGACATGTACAGAAAAATGGGAGAAACAAGATTAGCTAGACACATGTTTCTGTGGTGTCTGTCTGCCATCTACATGTTTGCCTTTGCTTCTGTTTACGTGCAGATTCCAGGTGAGGTTCTGACTCCACTCCACAACTTGTGGTAGTTCAGAAGATCACTTCTTAATGTTATTCTAGTGATTTATCTGCATGTTAAATGTGTTAAGAAGCTCAAATACGTGGAGTGGAGATGTTTAGGTCATTTTTAAGCCTTCAGGACTAACGGTGGACAAATCCAGGTCCAGACCGTAAAAATCCGTCCCAGGATTTTGCTTCGACTGCCTGGATGGCGCTGCTGCAGCAGCGCCATCCAGGCAGTCGAAGCAAAATCCTGGGACGGATTTTCACGGTCTGGACCTGGATTTGTCGCTTGGATTCAGGACTGAACACAGCGCTAGGAAAACGTTAAAAGGATGTTCAGCAACGTTTTAAAAAGGTCCAGGAAAGTTAGTATTAAACGTTACAAAAATTACGATTGTAAAATTGATATTGAATTGATGCATAATAAATATTTTCCACTTTACGATGATGATGATAAAAAGAATAAATTATGAATTTGCCAACCAAACGTAAATAACCCATATTTAATTAATTAAAAAAATGAATAAAATAATTTAAAAAAAAAATTAACCCATTAATTGTGAGAATATATATATATATATATTTTAACTAAAGAAAACTAGACCAATTAAAAGTTCCCCAAAAAAGAACTTTTAGTAATGCTTTACTAATCAAAAATTGTTAGCTGGGGCTAAATCCCATAATATCCCATAAAATGATATTTAATGTCATTTAATGAGGTAGAAGAAGGACCAGCATGTGTCCAGCATGCATGTGTAGCTGTTTGACCTGTCCTCCTTCTTGTCTCTCAAGGCCTTTATGGCAACGAGGGTCTGCTGCCAGCACGGTGGATGCTCAGGGTCTCTGGAAAGAGTCTGTGGGAGCAGTTGAGAGACTCCCCCACCTTGCTGTGGTTTGGTCCCAGGCTTGGTCTCGACACCCAGCAGTGCCTGGAGCTGCTCAGTCTGACCGGAGCCCTGCTGAGCCTGGCAGCTACAGCTGTACCCCCCCTCCGAGACTGCAGAGTTTACCTGGTGCTGTGGGTGCTCTACCTGTCAATCTACCAGGTACTGTCAGTCACTGTAACTTACCTTTCAGAAATGAGTATTTCTAATTAATGCACAGTTGGAACGCACCGGCAATCTGTAATGTACTATATGGACAAAAGTATTGGGACACTTGCTTATTTTTATTGTTTGTTCTGAAAGCAAGGGTGTATCCTGCTTTTGTTTTCTGGTGGAGAGTAACTACTAGTTGTTGGAGTATTGCTGTAAGGATTTGATTGCATTCAGCAACTAGTGTTGGATAATCACCACCTCACCTCATCCCCAACTCTTCCCAAAAGCATAGGATGGAGCACTACCATCATTCCAGAGAACATGCAGTTCCACGGCTCCAAAGTCTGGCATTAGGCATGGTGCCGATAGGTTCATACGTCTGTCAGTAATGGGTGCAGCTCAAATTCGCTGAGTGCGTTCATTAGTAGGAGTGTCCACAAACATTTGGACATATAATGTAGTTATAATTTGACTCCGATTAAGGTGAAGATTAAACTAAAACGGCTTCAGTGGTCAATCACCTTTCGCACTGCAGATTAGTCCGAGTCTAGGCTTGAGCATTTATTTTAATATTTAATATTTTGAGTATTCTTTGGTGTCAAGCATCATAATGTTACACCTGAAAACAATCCTGGTATCAAGACAACCCACTAGATGTTGTGTAGCGTGGCTCCGTGAATAGCTTTTCACATGGTGGTCTTTCTACAGGTGGGCCAGGTCTTTCTGTACTTCCAGTGGTGAGTAGAGGTTCAGCTTATCTCTTCTGCATGGGGTTGGTGTGTGTTGTGTGTTGGTTTCTGTAACATTGTGAGGCTGCTATGCAACTGAGGAAACAAAGTAGCCGGGTCATTCGCATCTGTGTCGAAACCATTACTGCACCCGACACCATGATGTGAAATGCTTTCGGTCCAGTACACTGTAAACAATCTCTTTCTCTCGCTCTCTCAGGGATAATCTGTTGTTGGAGGTGGGCTTTCTGGCCATCCTCGTTGCCCCCATGAACATGCCCTGGGGGCGGAAGTTAAGTGTCCATGACGACATGACCTTCTGGTTGGTGCGCTGGCTGCTCTTTCGGCTCATGTTTGCCTCGGGCGTGGTGAAGCTGACCAGCCGTTGCCCCACTTGGTGGGGCCTCACAGGTGAGGGAGAAAGTGGGCCCAAACAATTCAAACTTATAGTAATAGTAATTTATTATTATTATTATTGTTATTATTATTGTTATTATAGCAGAACAGCAGCAACAGTCTCCAGGCACCAGAAGAAAAAACATAAAGTAGGGCATAAACAGAGGGGTTGGGCTAACAAAGGCAAAGTCACACAGCAGGAGAAACTGGTCCAGAAGGCAGGCAGGCAGGCAGGCAGGCAGGCAGAAGCACCCAGCCACAAGCAGACTCTCCTGGACCAGGATCATGTTGGAGCTTCTGCATTCATGAGTGTTACAGGCCGAAGGAACCGCTGCACACAGCAAAGTGGAGAAGCTGCAGGAGCCAATTTTAGTGACCAGACTACTGACCTCCTATATCGAGCATCACCCCGCCCATCACAGGTGTGCTTTCTGTGTTCACAGCTTTGACCTATCACTATGAGACTCAGTGCATCCCCACATCTCTGGCCTGGTTTGCTCACCAGTTGCCAGTTTGGTTCCAGAAGCTCAGTGTGGTGGGCACATACGTCATCGAGATCCCCGCCCCTTTCCTCTTCCTCAGCCCCATCCGTAGACACAGACTTGTTGCCTTTTACATGCAGGTGAGCGGCGATTTTCCCTGCTAACCTCCTGTCTTACTACTGGTCCTGTGTTGTTTTCATGTGCTTGTCCCGGTGGTTTATGTGTCTCTGTGTGATTGGACAGGTCTTACTGCAGGTGCTGATTATCCTGTCAGGAAATTACAACTTCTTTAATCTGCTGACCATCACTTTGTGCCTTTCTTTACTGGACGACCAGCACATAAACTTCTGGCTCTGCAGACGCGCTCCACGGGAAGAACGAAGTATGATCTGGTTCTTCTTTCTTTCTTTCTTTCTTTATTTATTTATTTATTTTTTAAGTTTGATAAAATCTTTTCCCCAAGCCTTTTCTCTAAGCTCTATCGATTCTAAATAAAAATATTCATTTTCTAGGTTTATAATATTTATGTAAACCTAATAGAATCTAAAATCTATAATGTAATAAAATAAATATAAATGTAATAAATCCTTTGTAAAATTTCTTGCTATTTGCAGCATCTCTGCAGACAGTTCTGTCATGGTTTTGCCTGCTGGTGGAACTGGCTGTGTATGGACTACTTGCCTACTGGACTGTCCTCTACTTTGACCTGAAAGTGGAGTGGGACAAAAAAAGTGTGTCTTCTAAAACAGGTAGGACATAATATTTTTGTTCATTATTTTTTAAATAGATTTTTGCATATAGTGGAAGTTATATATTATAAATATATATTGTATATTATAGTTATATAATACATAGCTGAACATTCACTGTATACCATTTTTAAAACTTTATTTATTTAGTTATTTATTTATGTATTTATAGTTATAGTTATGTTACTATATCACTATCTGACCTTTTTTTGTAATTATTCTCATTACGTATTACTTAATCCATATTTTGAGTTTCTGCTCGACTACATTGTAAATAAGGGTCACCCTCAATGTACTCGGAGTATGAAGGTCAGTTGATAGATCTTTCTATTTTTGCGTCCCTTCTAGCATTTACACACTATGAGTTTAATGGGTTTCTGAAGCTGGTCACCATTCCCAGTATTTGGATTGGGGTTCTCTGTCTCACCTGGGAGATCATCACTGCCATGTTCAAGTAAGTGATTACTTACAGTGTCCTGCAGGCTTGCAGCAATGCACTGCCATGTGTATCTCCATTTTCTCATGTAGCTCTGTTCTGTGTCACAAACAGGCCGATGTCCTGCAGATGGCACTGTAATGCAACAGTAGGAAAAGGTGTAGAAGGTGTAGGTGTGTTCCTAAACATCCTTCTGGAGATCTACCTGCCCTTATCAAAGTTGAACCATCTGGTCCATCTTGTTATTATCTTCCTATATAATTCCTTGATTAGCCAAATGAGGTTCGTTAGGTTTGGGTTGGAGGTGATCTCGCCATGAAGATGGATCTTCTGCTTGTGCGCCATTGTCTGCCATGCTGGAGCATTAGGGTCTGTGCTGAGGGTCTTGTGCTTGTGTATTAATGAAGTGTGTGTATTCTTCATGGGTTTCAGGAGTGCATGTGTGAAGGGTATACTGTGGCGTCTGTGGAGCACAGTGCATTGGGCAGTCTTTGCTGCAGCTGCAGCCTCCATGTTTGCCATTAGTTTGGTGAGTAGCCATGGTGACCTTCTACATCATTGTATTTTGGGTTATTTCTCTGTTGAAATGTGTGTCTGTGTGTAATTGTGTAGTTGTTGTGTAATGTTGAGTGTGTGTTCCCTACAGGTTCCCTACACCTTCATAGAGTATGAGGCTAACAGTAATATCTGGCCTGGAGTGCGCAAAGCATTTGAGGTGACCGATCGTTACCAGCTGGTCAACTCGTATGGTCTGTTCCGGAGGATGACCGGAGTGGGGGGCCGCCCTGAGGTTGTCATCGAGGGCAGTATGGATGGCAGCACTTGGACGGTCAGTACATATATGTGTGTGTGTGTGTGTGTGTGTGTGTGTGTGTGTGTGTGTGTGTTTTTGATCCATAAAAAATGGTACATTTCACACAGGTATGATCCATAAATGGTACAAATAGAGATGACTGGTGTTATAAAGAACAATGGCTGACAGTATTTAAATGTTTCTTCTCCTCTATTGTCACACTATGAGGATAATAACATAATACAGTAATTACATTAATGGTCCCACTATATAATAATGTGTGTGTGTGTGTGTGTGTGTGTGTGTGTGTCTTTTGGTTTTACAGGAGATTGAGTTCATGTATAAACCCGGGAATGTGAGTAGAGCACCACCAGTGGTGACCCCACACCAGCCTAGGTTGGACTGGCAGATGTGGTTTGCAGCACTGGGACCCCAGACCCAGAGCCCCTGGTTCAGCAGCCTCGTACACAGACTCCTGCAGGGCAAGAAAGACGGTGAGGAGGCGTCTGAGACCATGAGAACTGACCGGGTGGGGGCTGTGAATGCTGTTTATTTTAGTGCATCGTATGTATAATTTGACCTATTTTTTTTGTGTGTGTGTGTGTGTGTGTGTGTGTGTGTGTGTGTGCTGAACAGTGATCAAACTCATTCAGACAGATGAGTCTCAGTACCCGTTCAGTCAGCAGCCTCCAGTATACATCCGTGCTCACCGCTACAAATACTGGTTCACAGAACCCAAGGAGGACGGGTGAGTGACCGTCCCACAGCAGCCTAGTGGCTTCATTAGCGATCAGGCAGGTTTGGACAGTAAACAGGTCAGACAGACATTGGAGTCCTTTTCTTCTAACCATTAGCTGAACCGACCTGACCCGTCTCAGTGTTAGAGTCATATCAGCTGTGTGTGTTCATGCAGGTCGTTTCCACAGAGGTGGTGGAGGAGGATCTATGTGGAGGAGTTTTACCCCGTTGTCCACCTGGGTAATGCTTTTCTGGAGCACATGCTTGCTCAGCATGGTCTGAAGGTAAGCAGTTTGAACAGTAGTAAGGGAGAGAAATGGGCGTGTTTGTTCTTTTGTGTGTGTGTGTGTGTGTGTGTGTGTGTGTCTGTGTGTGGGTCAGTCATTGTGTGTAAATACTGCTTGTCCAAATGTTTGTGGACATGCCTTCTAATGAATACATTAGGTATTGACACTAGAGGGACTATACATATTTGGACTATATATATATATATATATATATATATATATATATATATATATATATATATATATATATATATATATATATATATATATATATGATTTATTTAGGTCTACTATCTATGTGTAAATAGCAATGTATAACCTTTATATATCCCAGAGTGTAGATAATATACATTATATATTCTAGCTCATACATTTGGATAAGTATGATAGTGTGTTTATATTTTGTATATATTGGTTGTTTACTACTGAAAGGGACCATCACTCACCTTAACACCTGTTAGACCTTTATATAGTAATAAGAATGATTATAACGATAATAATAATATAGAGTATTACAATTCTTTTATATATATTTATATATATACATTTTGGGCCTGTTCGCCTGATTACACAGTGTCTGGGGCATCTGCTGATTCGGATGGATTGCAGAAATAAAAATGATCAAATTTGATGGTTACCCAGACATGTTTGCTAGAGCTTATTTCTGCCATATATATGTATATATGCGTAAATGTATGTGTGTATATGCATTACTTCTATTGGTCTGTTTTACCATTCCTGTGGTGCTGTGTGATGTGTGTTTCTCAGGACAAGCCTCCTGTGCGGCGAGGTTCGGAGGCCTGGCTGCCGCGCGTGTTGAAGTATGTTGGTGAGCATGTGCGGGACGTGCCTCCTCCACTCCTGCTCTGGACACTGTTCAGCTCAGCTGCTGCGATCTGTCTGATCAACACCCTCCGTTCATGCACTCGCGCTCCACAGCACTCACACAGTCGCGCTGCCAAACCCCCTTCCGAAAAGACTGCAAAGAAAGAGGAGCAGGAGAAGGTGGAGAAGAAGAGCGTGAAAGAGGAAGAAGAGAAAGAGGACAGAGGGGAGGAAGAGAAACAAGAAGCAGATGGAGAACAGGGGGAGGACATGAGCGAGGAAGAGGAGGATGAAGAAGTCGTGAATGAGGAGAATAAGGAAAATGATGTTGGAGAGGGGAACTCGGCGAGGCCAGATCGTCTTAGGAAAAGAAAGTGAACTTGTGCTTCTGCTTCCCGGAATCTACTCTAATCTACTGCTGGAGGAGAAGCAGAGAGCCACGGTCGGGACTGCTGTAACTGTCGCCTCCCTAATTAACACCAGCACTTAATAAAGCTTGTCTGTCTATTTCAAACACTCTCAAGAAGATACCCGAGCTGTTCTTTGAGTTTCTCAGTGAGGATAAGAAGACCATTCAAGTAGAACATCCTTTATATCTTCTCTGATCCTATTGGATGCTTCATTTTTTTGCCTTGTGTGGCTAACTGCAAGATTCTGCTCCTTTTAAGCTCTATCCCCTAGACCAAGGGTGGGCAACACTGGTCCTGGAGGTCCAGATTCCTGCACAGTTTTGTGCTTTTTCTGCACAAGCACACCTGATTCAACTCTCCTGTCAATCGCCAGGTTTAGTAGGTCTCTTGGAGCAGGGAACTGTTAGCTAACTGTTGGATTCCAGCCCCCCGTGTCCAACCCTTGCTCTATAGACTTTGAGGAATATCTCATTTCTATTCATGCACTTATATTAGCCATTGTGTAAGGCTTCTCTGTTTTTGGACCCACTTCATCAAATTTGAATGTAGTACATGTGCACACACTCCTGTGATTCCTGAGTAACCTACACTCTTAAAGATAACGGTGTTCTTTGTGAGATGCCATAGAAGAACCATGTTTGGTTCCAGAAAGAAGCATGTAATGTTCTGTAAGAATACAAAAATAGTTCTTTATGGAACTCTAAGTGGTTCTTCAATGGCTCAGGTCCTCAAATCTGGACCTTGAATCCAGTTCCAGTCCAGGGACGGTTAGTGTAATTGATCATCCACGTAGAGCCACACCTGCCAAGAATTACATTGTCCAGGACTGGAAACTAGACTCAGGATTCAGATTTGAGGACTTCTGTCCAATGGCATCACTTGAAGAACACAGTGTATAGTGTTCTTCTGTTGCTAGCTGTGGCATTGCTGCAGAACCCATGAATGATTTGGGTTGGTGTTTGGTTAATGTGCTCTATCTTTCCAGGGCCTGCCAGCCTGTGGAGCCATGTGTCTCCTGCCTTACGATTACCAACATTCAGTATTATCAACCTTCTCCAGGGTTCTGAACAATCCTGAGAACTGTCAGTTGAGTGGCCATCACACCTGAAATGGGCAGTGTGATGGAATCTGGTCCTGACTCTCTAACACTAATGTTCTTCTGACTGGTCAGAAAGTTTTGAAATGGAGATGGGAGCTTGGGAATCTTCCAGAACCATGCTGAGGGGTGTGTGTGTGAGAGATTCACGCTGCCTTTTGCCTTTTCTTCATGCCTGTCCTTGTATCTGCTGGTCCTAACAGTGATGCAGTTGTGAGTTTGTCTATATTTGTACTGTATCTCTGTTTTATGGGCTTCCCCAGCCCTTGTTTTCTGCTTCGTTTTTTCTGAAGTGTGCACTCCTCTCCTACTTGCCTTTGGTGTCTTGTGTTTTTCCCCAAAGAAAATCCTGAAGCATATTTTCTATCATTTCTAATAAAACATACAATCAAAAAAAGCAGTTGTTTATACAGTCCAGATGTGAGGCACTGAGAGTTTGATCTATAACAACACACAACAAATGCAGAATACCCATTATCTGTGTTTTTAAAGTAGTCTTTGCTATCGATTTGCAGGAAGAGACAAGAGAGGGGAATTGGACAATTAAGGCCTGACTGGCCTTCAGGAGGACCGAAAATAACAAATCAGAGAATAATAGGAGAAGAGGGAACAGCAGGACGGTGTGTAAAGCCAGACAGTCACATCTGCAGTACTTTAATTAGGTTCATCTGGTCAATGTATCTTCTGTGTCGTTCAAAGGATGATGGTGGTGGTGGTGGTGTTGGTGTTGGTGGTTATGGTTATGATGATGGATGGGAAACCAAGCAGCAGGTGTCGCCGAGAGAGAGTGACGTAGGTTTTGAGGAGGTGAGCATTAGACTCAAAGTGTAGTTGATTCACTAGACCACTTTACACATCAGTATACAGTGAAGAGGTGATTCAGCAGGCGTGTATAACTCTTATTACATATCAGTGTACATATAGGTTGATTAAATGGCCTTATAATTTTCTATTACACATCAGTATCCAGTGAATATGTGATTAAACATGCTTATAAGACTATATTGTACAGCAGTATGCAGTACTGAGGTGGTTACATAGCCGTATAAGACTACTGCATACCGTAAATGGCCTTATATGACTCTTTTACACGTCAGTATGTAGTAAAGGGGTGACATAATGGCCTTAAAAGACTTGTTTAATGCTTTAGAATACATTCAAGGTGTGATTAAATGGCCTTAAAAGACTCCTTTACCTCTCAGTGTACAGGGAATAGGTGAACAACTGGCATGTATGGCACTGTTAATGGTTAAACATAAAGGAAGCATCAGACTCACTCAACCAAACCACACCTAATGATGTTTTAAACGGTCTGGAAGAGGATCACAGCACCCAGTACCAGATTCATGACTCATGATTTACAAACTCTTATATGTACTATAAAGTGTGTACAAGCTTTCCCATGGTTCAGAGACTTCTTCTTTAAGCAACCTTGAGCGTTCAGTGAGAGCTCAAATTAACGTCGGTAGGCTAATTCGCTTCATGTGGTACTACAGGTAGTACCGGTCAGGAAGAGCGTGGTGTGCGTTCACCAGGACAGCACTCCTGGGCAGTACTTGTCAATAAGGGACTGGTAATACGGCTTCAGCTGTTCCACATCAGGCAGGTCTGTGCTTTTAGTGTATAAATCGAACTTGCTGTGGAGAGAAACACACACATCAGTAAAAAGCTCATCACTATTTTACAGTTCAACATTGAAATATCAGTAGTTTGCCACAAAACTGGACGTAAGGTCACTGTTACCACACTAGACTTGCTGATGTGGTTTAGGACACATCATAACTTTTTTTTAATATAGTTTACAGGACGTTACAGTGTCCCATGAGCTACACTGCCAGGTGTGCTCCACCCTAATGATGTTCTGGATGTGGTTTGAACAGGTTAAGAAGAATGTGTGTGTGTGTGTGTGAATGTATTTACAGAAAGGATTTTGGTGGCTAATGACGTCTATTGTTTGGTTGCCTCGTCCAGCTGTCCAGGGCCTGTATGGGGAGCCCAACTGGGTTTCATGTTGGCACCGCATATGGATGCCCACCAAAGGTAAAGGTGCACATATTTGTCACTGTGCTATGTCCTCTGCTTTTGACCTCTCTGTGGTAGTAAACACACACACACAATAGTGAACTAGGGGCAGTGAGGACACACACACACCTAGAGCGGTGGGCAGCCAACTCCAGTGCCTAGGGGGCAGAGAAGGTGAAGGGCCTTGCTGTGGAAGTGGCAGCTTGCTGAGCCTGGGCATCGAACCCACAACCCTGTCATCAATAGCCCAGAGCTCCAGAGCCCTAACAGCACTACCACCAGCGTTAGTGATAGGAGGAGAGAGGAGGAGGGGGGGGCGCTGGATATAACCAATGTGAGGTTAGGGCGGCTGTAACAATTGGGCCCATTTGGAAAACCCAACTGTGTCCCACTAACAAAGTACATCGTTGTTGTCCAATGAAAGCCACTGCCAAGTTTTAGATTTCTCCAAGAAATGAGAAATGAGAAAACTCATTTCCATTCACAGTTGCATGTTTTTTATTGGACAGCAATAATAAACAAACCCACTCAGAGCCCGTGCCCACCTGGAGCCCACCTAGCCCATGTTGGCTGGGGTATCCACAGTGCTGAAGTGAAAAAGCAAAATTTGGACACTAGACTTGTCTTGGCTGATTTTATCACATCTGGGGTGATCCCATTAAGAAAGCACAGATTAGCCAAACCAGGTACTAGTGTTCTAGATAATACCTAAAATGAATACTGGGCTTCTTTTGAAGTCGCTCTGGAAATGGTCAAAAGAAGACAAACATACAGAAACTCACTACTGCTGGTATTAAGGGCTCTAAAAAAGGTCTTATTCAGCATTTTCTCAGGTGAGGTTCTGCGTCTGTGTGAGAGAAAGGTAATAGGTGATAGGTAGTGCATACTTGAACTCTTTGACCCAGGGCAGCATTTTCAGATCTTTGTCATTGCACAGGTGCATGTAGTTTCCATGAGTATGCCAAGGGTAGAACGAGTGGAACCGGATCATGTACAGACCCTGAGAGGAATGCGTAAGAGAGAGAGAGGGAGAGAGTAAAGTACACTGTCCAGGAAAGTAGACGTCTAGTAAAATAATCACATTTCTGTCACAGAGTAAACACTGACCTCCTCAGGGATCGGACACTTGTTAAATTTCATCACCTGGTACAGATACTCTGCAACAGAGGAACGGTTCATCTTGCTTGTGTGTGTGAATGGCAGTTCATAGATTTCACATAAATTACATATAATCTATGTAATTCCTTTATATACAACACACTAGATAGACAAAAGTATTGGGACACCTGCTCATTCACTGTGTCTTCTGAAATCAAGGGTATTAAAAGAGCTGATCCTGCTTTTGTTTGGATTTGATTACTTTTAGCAACAAGTAAGCATTAAGGAGGTCAGGATGTTGAATGATGATCATCACCCCACCTCATCATCCCCACCTCAACTTCCCAACTCATCCCAAATACATTGGATGGAACTCCACCATCATGCATCATTCCAGATAATACAGCTGTTCCACTGCTCAATGCTGGGGGGCTTTATACCCCTCTATAGCCCACACCTGGCATTCGGCAGCATGGTTCATTAGAAGGGGTGTCCACAAACATTTGGACATGTAGTGTATCAAACATGTATATGTCCATATATATTATATTTCCATTAGGGTGTACATTAAGGGTGGTGGTGTTTGCTTCAGTGTTTATTATTCACAGGGTCTCTATGGTCCACTTGGACTCACCGTCGTGTCCCCAGGACATCAGAACGTTCTCAAGTCCACAGTGAGCTTCATACATCCCACACTCTGTGCTGTAGAAGAAAAGAAGAGAGTGTGGTGAGAAGCTTGTGGTGTATGATGCTGGATTAGAGAGCACTGGAGAACATTAGAGAAGACTGGAGAACTGATCAACTAATTTTGAAGGAGCTTTTTGGTTCAGATGTTTATGAGCATGCTGCCAGACAAACTTCAGGCTGTTAAATTGGGAAAGTCAGTGATATGTGGACGTGTGCATGAAGGAATTGCTGACGAACTTGAGGCTGCTGTTCTTCTCATCTGGATTCTCCACAAATGTAGAGTCTCTGAAAACGATTGAGCTCTGGAACCTGCAGCCTACAGGGAATGTGTCTCCAACCACTGCCCACTTAAACATAAAGACATCATGACGTCATCATCAGAGGAGTGCTGCCTCGGCTTAATGGATGCTGCAGTGTAAAGCATGACTCAGGTGAGTTCATCTTAATAAGTTAATGAGGTTTACCTGCGGCTCTCCCCACAGGGCCATGATTTTCCCAATGTCATGGATCAAACCAACCAGCTGGAACCAGTCTGGGGAAAGAGTACATTAGGAAGGTGCTTGTAAATGTGTCCTCTGCATTTTACCCATTTGTGGAAGTGAACACACACACACTAGTGAACTAGGGGCAGTGAGCACTCGCACACCCAGAGCGGTGGGCAGCCAACTCCAGCGCCCAGGGAGTAGAGAGGGTGAAGAGGCCTTGCTCAAGGGCCCAACAGTGGCGGCTTGCCGAGCCCGGGTATCGAACCCACAACCCTGTGGGTCAATAGCCCGGGTCTCCAACTGCTGAGCCACCACTGCTTTTGCACGTACAGTGCCGATAAAAAGGGTTCACCCCCTCAAATAATGTTTTCTGCCATCAGGACACCTGTGACTGAACTGAAGGAGATAAATTGATGCTGCCACCACCATGCTTAGCATCTAGCACCTAGCGTCTAGTCTGATGGCCAACAAGCTCCATTTGTTCTCATCAGACTAAAGAACCTTCTTCCAGTTGGGCTTGGAGCCCGCCACGTGACTTTGGGTGAAGTGTAGTCGAGATTTAATGCAGAGTCTCTCCCATCTCTGCTGCTGAAGCTTTTACCTCCTTCAGAGTAGTCATAGGAGTCTTGATGGCCTTCTTGCGCGGTCACTCACTGTGTGAGGACGGTCTGCTCTAGTCGTATTCCTTCATTTCTTAATGGTGGATTTAACTGAACTCCAGGGGGCGTTCAGTGAGTTGGACATTTTCTGTATTCATTCCCTGACCTGGATGACCTGTTTAGTAAGCTTTTCTCTGAGCTGTGTGAGGGGTTCTTTAGTCTGCATGGTGAATCTGTTTCACTCCGCCTTAAAGAGGTTTTATTTTGTTTGTTTTTTTAATCCAAATTATATTGATTATGATTCCATTTATAAAAGCAATAGAATGGGAAAACATCCAAGAATTTAAATACTTACAGACGCTGAAACACTAATATAAGGTTATTTTATGTTAAAGCATTAATTGCAGGGCTGTCACTAACAGCTGCTTTACTGTTGATTCATCTAAACAAATCCAAAACTACAGTGCTCTCTTCTTAAAGTGTAAAACAGTAGGTTCAAACTGTCCTATCAAAGTTAACCAGGGTAAATCAGAGTATACATATATTATATTTGATATAGATGTATTTATGGTGTAATTATGCTCAAGCCTAGATTCGAGCCTAAAATCACTTATTCAGTGGTAATTCTAAAGTTGAGTGTATTTAGCAGCCAGATAAAAAAAACACGTCAATAATAATGATAATAATAATAACAACAAAACTACCACTACTACAAATAACAATAACAGCAATACTACTAATAATAATAACAAAACTACTGTTATTATTATTAATAATATTATCAATACTACTACTACTACTACTACTACTACTACTAATAATAATAATAATAATAACAAAGCTATGACTACTACAAATAATAATAACAGCAATACTACTAATAATAATAATAACAAAACTGCTGTTATTATTATTAATAATAATAGCAAGACAACCACTAATAATAATAAAACAATATCATTATCATTATTAATAATAATAATAATAATAACAATAATAATAACCACAACTACAGTAATAATAGCAATACTACTACTACTAATATCAATAATAATAATAATAATAATAATAATAAATTCTATACTACCACTACTACTACTACTAATATCAATAATAATAATAACAATAATAATAGCAATACTACTACTACTTATATCAATAATAATAACTGTAATAATAAATTCTATACTACCACTACTAATAATACTTATATCAATAATAATAACAATAATAATAGCAATACTACTACTACTAATAATAATATTAGTACTGTTTTCAGCGCTGGCGTCATCGATTACGTAGACTTGTTCTGGCAGCCTCAGTAAATTCACAGTATTATTGATTTGGACTGTTAGTAAATAACACTGTGACGTCTCATGCAGGGTAGGTCGGGGTGGATGGCATGCTGATCCCTCACCCTTGTCTGGGTGTTCCCTGCGGATGCCCTCAGCCGTTTGGAAGGCGTGGAAAGAGTTTGGGAAGTCAACGTCCGGGTCGGATTCATCGATCAGCTGGTCCAGACAATCAATGCTCTCCATCACAGTCATGCTAGAGTGAGTACAGCCCCCCCATTCCGCATGCTGGAGGTCAGAGGTGAAGGACAGCAAATAATGGTTATATAATGGCGTGATTAATTTATTTATATAAAAAGTCACATCCTGTTCCAGAAGATCATTAACTGGTTTCTGTGATTGACAACGGACGACTGTGAAGTTTATTATGTGAATTATTATTATTATATTTTCATAATTACCATTCACCTTAGGTGGCCATTAAGTAGCTGCATGGAAGACATTAATCCAGGCTTTGTCTTCCATGCATCTGCACTATATGGACAAAAGTATTGGGACACCTGCTTCTGTAGGAGTAACTGTCTCTACTGACCAGAGAAGAAGCCTTTCTACTAGATTCTGGAGGAACACTGCTGTGAGGATTTAAATGCACTCAACGACATGAGCAGCGTTAGTAAGTGAGGTCAGGATGTTGGATGATCAGCACCCCACTTTATTCAATTTTAGATGGGTCACCTGGGCCACCTACCTAGACTATATGTCCAAATCTTTGTGGACACCCTTCTAATGAAGATATTCAGCTACTTTAAATAATGTCTAGTCCCTGTAGAGAGGTACTGCCAATAGAATAGGACTCTCTGGAGCTGATAAATAAACATGAACCTATTGGCACCATGCTGCCTAATGCCAGGTGTAGAAAGTTGTCTTCTCTGGACAGTAGAGACAGTTATTTCAGACGAAATGAACAGGTTAATAACAGGATAAGTAGGAGAAAGGTGCTGCTATAAAATGGTGCGTCGTTTGTGAACAATAGCAGATATAAACTTAAATTTACTTTTTTATTCTTTAATTAAGTTCTGGAGGGTAATCAGTCCACCTTTACAGATCAGCAGCCTAATCAGAAGGATGCTGTCCGCTAGTCCACTATTAAACAGTGCATAATGCTGGTTACAGTTCAGGTAAATCTCTGCAAATAAGCACATGGCCTGCATGTGTGCACATGCCAACATCTGGGGAATGATTTCAGCACTATTGACTGAGTCTGGCTTCAGTTTACTGTGTGACCGACTGATTAGGGAGGAGTGCAGTAAAGATTACCGACCTTCTGTTTGACAAAGTCCAGGGTCTGGTGTGTGTGCATCAGTCTGTATGTGTTAAACACACGGTCAAAAAGTGCTCCGCTCTGTCTCACACACACACAGAAAGGCAGGGTAGAGGGGTGGCTGTGAGAAATGTCCCAGACCGTTTCTTACATCTCTTATTTGAGCTGTTGTAGATCTTTTACCTCAAAGTTCCTGAACTGAGACTCGTCCTTGCCCTCTTTAAGCAGGTACTCGGGACGGTACGCTAGTGAGGGGTCCGGACCCTATTACAGGGGAAAACGATGAAGGCGGCATGGATTTGCATTTCTGGCTCCAACCATCAACTTTTACATAAATATATTTATTATATGTACATTAATATGCATATCATTACATATCAAATTATTAATTATGTGTAGTAAATTCCCCAAAACATCATAAATGCACTTAGAAATGATCTAGAAATTATATATCGATGCTGTCCTACAAAAACACTTTTCATTTTTCACTTTTTGACATAATGTGAATCACCCTACATTTATTTATATATATATATATATATATATACAGAAAAAATAGGAGACCACCCTACATGATCAGTTTCTCTGGTTTTACTGTTTATAGGCAGTGAGTTTTAGGGAAATAAACATTTGTGCTGTATTTCATAAACCATGGACAACATTTCCCCTAAACTTATAGATAAACAAATAAAAATATTTACTATTTGGAGCATTTATTTATTTATTTATTTATTTGCAGAAATAAAACTGCTCAAAAACAAAATGCAAAGAAATGATGATAATAATTATAAAGTAAAGAAGTTATTATTCAGATTTAAACACAGTACTAATATCTGAACTCTGAGAGCATTCAGAAATCACTATGCTGAAATAATAAGCTCGATGGCCAATCACAGCTCTCCTGTCTCGGCCGGCTCTCCACTAGTCTCTCACATTGCTGTTGGGACTTTATGCCGTTCATAGTCTGCAGATTCAGATTCAGATTCAGATAACTCAGCTCTGTTTAATGAAATGCCTGGAATAAAAACGATTGCCGAACACGTAGAGATGCAGATTTAGGAAAAATAATTAAGTGGTATATATATATATATATATATATATATATATATATATATATATATATATATATATATATGTATGTAGAAACTTAAGAGGAACCACACACACACACACACACACACACACATAGTGTGTAGAGAGTTACTCACCAAGTTAATCACTCTCATATTGCAGTTGGGTTCTCTGAGGTTCTTGAATGGGATGACTGGAGATGCTGTGTTTCAGTAACTCGCTTCTCGACCGGCCTATATAAGAACACACACACACACACACACACACACACACGCCACACAGGAAGCCTCCTCTGTTTGAAACCAGAGTAGTCACACTTTAACTTCTACTCTCTGACAGAGAAAATGCTATGTGTGTGTGTGTGTGTGTGCGCATACGTGCACTTGTGAGAGTGTGTGTGTTTGTTCTGTTGGCTTCGGTACGACTGCAGCTCTTCTGCTGTGTTCATCAGAATTTGGGGGTAAGATTTTAACCCCAGTGGAGCCGGTCACTGCGCTGTTAGAGTGACTCAGGGGTTTTGGGACATTTTAACAGAGACATGCTCATTGACTGAGGAATGCTTTACTAGGCTGTGTGTGTGTGTGTGTGTGTGTGTGTGTGTGTGTGTGTGTGTGTGTGTGTGTGTGTGTGTGTGTGTGTGTGCACGCGTGTTTTGTTCTGGTTAAAGCCGCTTTGGGTTTTAAGTGATGAGCAGGTGGGCTGAGCTGTTGTCTTGTCCTTCATCCAGATTAGCCATGTTCCAGCTCCAGGCCCAGTCTTCAGTAATTGAAGTGTTAACCCTTTACACACTACCTTCATCACACACTCATCAATCTTAGTGTAGAAACTGTTGAGAATCATCTAAAAACTGTTCGGTTTAACATATCTTGCGGAGTCCCACAGGGTTCTATCCTGGGGCCAGTGGGGTCAGTGTAAAGGGTATAAAGGGTCAGCTCTGGGTGTAAATTTACAGTAAATCTCCACAGTATTGGAGTTTACTGTTGCATAACTAAAGGACTGCTGCCTTTTAACCCTATAAAAGAGATAATGTAGGGTGGTCTCTTCATTTTTTCCGGATATATATATTCAGAAGAAATTAAGAGACCACCCTACATTGTATATATATATATATATACAAAAAATGAAGGGTTCTATCTTGGGGCCAGTGGGGTCAGTGTAATGGGGATGGGGATGGGTGTGGAGGTAATAAGGGGGGAGGGATTGTCATGCCTGTGTTTGTTTTTCTTCTCTGAGTCGGTGTAACACCCCCTGTCTTTTATTGGCTGCTGGGATGGGGGTGGGGGGTGGGGGGTGAGACAGCCCTGTAATTGTGCCACTATGTTAGAGGTGCTGAGCAAACAGAGAGGGGTCAAAACTCAAACCCACCCTGCCGTACTGAATTCCTGCACCTAGCCCAGCTTCTAAATCAGAGGCGTCAGCCTCGGGTCCTGGAGGGCCACAGCTGTGAGAAAATGAGGACACCCCATAAAAACCTTTGCCATTTTGTACAGTTAAAAACTACCATATAAACTCATGTAGCCTGCCAGCCTCACCTTCCCTTCAGATATTCAGATATCAGACAGCATATATTTATATGTAAATATTTAATGTAAACCAAGGTATAAATACAGACTCCAGGGGGCAGTCTAACTGCATTCACTGCAAACCTGCGATTGCGAAAAGTGTTTGTGTCATGTGTCATGATGCTGTTGTTGAAAAACTACCCTTCTAGTAATAAACTTATTTCTATATTTCTAAAACACATTTTCAGCAGTTTTATCTAAATCCTGCCAGTAAATTATAAACTGTTTTTCACTTATTTTTGTATTTTTATTTTATTTTATTTTATTTTTGAAAATTAAAATTTAGCTGGTTAGTATGGACAAAAGTATTGGGACACTTGCTCATTCATTGTTTCTTCTGGAATCAAGCGTATTAAAAAGAGTTTCTCCTGCTTTTCTTGGAGTAACTGTCTCTACTGTCCAGAGAAGCAAGCTTTCTACTAGATTCTGGAGGAGGAGCATTGCTGTGAGGATTTGGTTGCATTTAGCAAGGGATGGTGAGGTCAGGATTTTGGATGATGACCACCACACCTCATCCCATAAAGTGCAGGTTTCGGTTAGGTTAAGGTGTAGATTATTGTGTGGATTAAGGTGCAGGTTTAGGTGTAGATTAAGGTGCAGGTTAGGTTTAGGTGTAGATTAGTGTGTAGATTAAGGTGCAGGTTTAGGTGTAGATTAATGTGTAGATTAAGGTGCAGGTTAGGTTTAGGTGTAGATTAAGGTGCAGGTTTAGGTGTAGATTAAGGTGCAGGTTTAGATGTAGATTAAGGTGTAGATTAAGCTGCAGGTTAGGTTTAGGTGTAGATTAAGGTGCAGGTTTAGGTGTAGATTAATGTGTAGATTAAGGTGCAGGTTTAGGTGTAGATTAATGTGTAGATTAAGGTGCAGGTTTAGGTGTAGATTAATGTGTAGATTAAGGTGCAGGTTTAGGTGTAGATTAAGCTGCAGGTTTAGATGTAGATTAAGGTGCAGGTTTAGGTGTAGATTAAGCTGCAGGTTTAGATGTAGATTAATGTGTAGATTAAGGTGCAGGTTTAGGTGTAGATTAATGTGTAGATTAAGGTGCAGGTTTAGGTGTAGATTAATGTGTAGATTAAGGTGCAGGTTTAGGTGTAGATTAATGTGTAGATTAAGCTGCAGGTTTAGGTGTAGATTAATGTGTAGATTAAGGTGCAGGTTTAGGTGTAGATTAATGTTAGGGTTAATAGTAATTGAAAATGACATTTTCTTGTCAGAAGCTGGACCTTCACACACGAGCGCGCGACAATGCGAGGCCTTGAACACACCAACAAGAGCTAGGAAGGTAGCGTACAGGGGGGAAGGTTGTGTACAGGGGGGAAAGTAGCGTACAGGGGGAAGGTAGGGGGGAAGGTAGCGTACAGGGGGAAGGTAGGGGGGAAGGTAGTGTACAGGGGGGAAGGTAGCGTACAGGGGGGAAGGTAACGTACAGGGGGAAGGTAGCGTACAGGGGGAAGGTAGTGTACAGGGGCGAAGGTAACGTACAGGGGGGAAGGTAACGTACAGGGGGAAGGTAGCGTACAGGGGGAAGGTAGTGTACAGGGGCGAAGGTAACGTACAGGGGGGAAGGTAACGTACAGGGGGAAGGTAGCGTACAGGGGGAAGGTAGCGTACAGGGGCGAAGGTAACGTACAGGGGGAAGGTAGCGTACAGGGGGAAGGTAGCGTACAGGGGGAAAGGTAGCGTACAGGGGGAAGGTAGCGTACAGGGGGAAAGGTAGCGTACAGGGGGAAGGTAGGGGGAAAGGTAGCGTACAGGGGGAAGGTAGGGGGGAAGGTAGCGTACAGGGGGAAGGGGTAGGTGTGTGCAGTGCCAGTGTTTCAGTACTGTCTCTTCTCACTAATCATATTCATTGATATGCTGGTATTTGTTATAATATTTTGATGTGAAGAATTTGGGCTGGAAAGCTGGTTTGGGATCCAGATGTTCTTTCCCAATAGCAGGATTAACCAGACCCTCAGTCTATCCAGCTGCCCGCTTCCTAAACAGTAAGCCCCCCTCAGTTCAGTGCGGCATCTGTGGCCTCTGTATTGGTTTATTGGTAATAAAACTTCTGCATGTCATGGTGACCATGATCTTTTGAAGCTACTGACATTTACACCCACTCTCTCTCTCCATCTCTCTCTCTCACACACACACACACATACACACACACACACACCTTCTCGCATGCACTCACTCTTCTCATGCTGTATGAATGAGTCTGATTTGACTTCAGGTTTATGCTGCCTGCAATTAAGAGTGTTTATGTGGCACGCTGTGACGTTAAGTGTGTGTGTGTGTGTGTGTTTGTGTGTGTGTGTGTGTGTGTGTTTGTGTGTATTACTACACAACAGCATTAAAACAAGCATGTCAGGAGCTTTATTGAAAGGACAGCTAGTTAATGTATAAACAGCGGTAGAGGAGCAAATATCTACATTCATCGCCCAGGTGCAGGCCACGCTTCTACAGTATTTACATTTCTACACTTTTCTTTAACTTACAATTAAATACCACGCTTTCTGTTCAAGTCATGAAGAGGTTAACCACAGCATTTCTCTCGTAAAGTGCTTCCAGGTGTTTGAAAAGTACATTTGACCTACGTGATTAGTGTGCATGTGAGGACAGCAGGCATTCCTCCAGGGCTCCACTCAGTGAGGCTGCCTGCGTGTGTAAAGGAGAGTGTGTGTGTGTGTGTGTGTGTGTGTGTGTGTATTAAGGAATCTCGTGTAGGCACTCAAATCAGTCAGGCACGTCGTTGGATTTTGGTTTATAAGCTTCGGACAGCATGTCTCACCTTGTGTGTGTGTGTGTGTGTGTGTGTTTATCGTGTGTTTATACTCTTACAGTCTGACTGGGGTCGTCTGGGACGAGTGTGATTAAAGAGGCTGGAAGTGAGGGAGTGACCTTCTTCTAAACAGTGCAGGACTACAGTGGAGATCGGGGAAAGGGGACACTGCACTCTATACACTCTTAAAAATAAAGGTGCTACATAGGGACAAAAGTATTGGGACGCCTGCTTATTCATTATGTTGTTGGATGTTGGAGTAACTGTCTCTACTGTCCAGGGAAGAAGGCTTTGTATGACTGCATTCAGCGATAGTGAGGTCAGGATGTTGGATGATGACCACCACCACCACCCCGCCTCATCATCCCCAACTCCTCCTAAGAGCACCACCATCATTCCTTCAGTCCTCCCACTGCTTAATGCTGGGAGGCTTTATACCCCTTTATATAGGGTTATGATGATGTTGATCTGCTCCAGTGAGTCCTATTCTTTTGGCAGTACTTCTCTACAGGGACTAGACAATCGCGTCCCTCAACTTCCTACAGCAGGTCCAAATGTATAAGTATGGGTCAGTTTGATCTGGATTGAGACCACCTGTATAGGATGGACCAAATACTGGTCCAGACCAAACTTGCGGAACCGTGTAGCACCTTTATTATTAAGAGTGAACAGCAAGCTGCTGCGAAAAAGAACCAGAACAAGTAATTCCACAGTTTGGGGCCCAGTCACTGTAGCTTGGGCCCGGTAGGGCCCGAAGCTTGCTCTGAACCTGTTGCGTTCTGAGAGGCCGTTGCCGAGTAAACCCTGTTGTCGCATCTGCTTCTCGTTTAGGTGTTATCCGTAACTGTGAGGACTTCTGGGATTGATCGGGGACGACTCCTCTCTTCCACTCTGGCCGATGAGCTGGTAAAGGCGATGGCTAAGGTTCTGGACCTGGCAGGTGCCTAAAACGCAGCCCACTCGCATCAGCTGACCGTGCCCATGACCGTGACCCCGCGTCCCCGTGAGGGCATGGCGGCGACCCCGTCTGAGAGCGGCAGGGCTGCTGGAGTTGTGGGTAGGCAGTGTGCAGGAATGCCTCGGTGGGGGCTCTTTGTGCAGGAGGCTTCTCCAGACCGAACGGCGCTCGTGCACCGCTTCATTCACTGCAGCTGAGGGCCTGGCAACCGTCTCCAAGGCCATGTCGCCTCCTACCTCCACCTCCCAGAGCTTTCTGGGAAAATTCAGTCTGGGAGAGAGTCGAATAAGAGGGGGGAAGAGAGACAGAGAGAAAAGTGAAGGTCACATTTGAACCATGTTTTGAACCATGTTTTTTTAACTATTGGGACACAACATGGACAAAAGTGTTGGGACACCTGCTCATTCATTGTGTCTCCAAAATCAAGGGTATATATATATATATATATATAATGTTCCTGCTTTTGTTTGAAGTAATTGCTGTGAGGATTTGATTGCACTTAGTGACAGTGTTAGTGATAGGATGTTGGATGATGATCCCCAACCCATCTCCTCATCCCCAACTCCCCAACTCATCCCAAAAGTACTGGATGGAGCACCACCACCATCATTCCAGAGAACACAGTTCCTCCACTGCTCCACAGCTCCTCAATGCTGGGGGGCTTTACACCCCTCTAGCTCACAACTGGCATTAGGCGGCATGGTGCCAATAGCTTCATAATGTTTATCTGCTGCAGAGAGTCCTATTCTTTTGGCAGCACTTCTCTACAGGGACTAGACAAGCTGTGTGTGTGTGTGTGCATTTGCACATCTGTGTCAGCAATAGGTGCAGCTTAAAGTAGCTGAATGCATTCATTAGAAGGGGCGTCCACAAATATTTGGACATGTAGTGTCTCTCTCAGCAGTGAGAGAGTTTTACTGTAGAAGCTCCAGATCTCATCAGAACAGATAAAGCAGAACATGAATCCAGTAAAAAGGAGAAACAAGAGCTTCTCATTCTGAAGAAAGAAAGTAGTGAGATCTTGTCGGTGAGCTAGTCTGAAGAACAGAGCTCGGTTCCTCCAGGGTTCTCCTGGACGCCCCCCAGTCCAGCCAGCACAGCGTGGAGGATGTGTTCACCTCCATCAGCAGCAGCAGCAGCAGCAGCAGCTCACCTGATTTACCATCATTAAGCCCTGATTTACCCCCAAACCAGGTGTTGATCTGAGGAGAACTCTAAATAACACTAGACTCCATGAGGAGAACTTTGGAGATGTTCTAATGATGAACACAGTGATGGTGAACCACCACCACTTTCTGTAGGAGTGATATTAGTGTATTATGTAGGACAGGGTAGGGGAGTGTTCCTTCAGGCCATTCTTTGGTTATCTGTGAACTGGAGTAATGGAACTTGGACATTCTCTCCTTTTTGTCCCTCCTGATTGTGTGTAAAGGAGAGCAGCTGTGTCTGGCCCGTCTCCCACAGAACGAAGGTTACATTTTACTCTTAGAGGTGTGTGAATGTGTCTGGGAAAGATAGTGGGGTGAGAAGTGTTTCCTGGTCTCTCTCTCTCTCTCTCTCTCTCTCTCTCTCCTGCTCTCTCAGCGCTGCTTCATTCATTTTCTTTTCAGGAGTTAGACTGAAAGCCTCCTGTGTCTCTAAATACCTGGCTGTGTTTCCTCCTGCTATTGTAGATGGAGAGGCTGGTACGTCGAGGATGGGGAGTGTGTAACTGCCACAGTGACACAGTGAATTTCAGTAAGAGACAGACTCCTCTCTTCAGTCATTACATGGTAAAATCTGAGCTGATTTCTGATCGTGATTATATATATATATGATATGATTATTATATATATGATATATAATATATATATATATATATATATATATAGAGAGAGAGAGAGATAATATTATATATATATATAACATAGTAATTGAACAGTTTAGTCAACTGTTATATATATAATACATATATATTTATAATAAATTATTAGTAATTGAACGGTTTAGTAAACTGTTAAGCTGAGAAATCTGCTGGCAGGTTGTAATGGCAACACGATCTCCCTCTCCCTCCCTCCCTTTCTCCCTCTCCCCCCTCTGAGCCGTGGACGGGCTATAATCTGAAAGAGAACCTATGCGATATGTGATACGCAGTGTTAGACCTAGAAGCTTTACAGGGATTAACGTATGAGTTTCACTTTAGTCTGATAAATCCACGCTGACCGCTGGGTTATTAGCGCAGGAGTGCAAGTGACTTTACAGGAGACTCGGGGGTTGTGTTAAAGGGACAGGACGACTGATGTGACCTCTGCTTTCTCTGCTTCCTCTGCTTACAGATTACAGACAGTGTGTACCCTATAACCCTAGCCTTAGATTTGAACACCTACTATTCACTGCCTACTCAATTATTCAGTATACTACATTTATTATTCAGTATACTACAAACTACTGACAGCAAATCTTTCAGTTTGTACTAATTATTCAGTTAGTACTTATTCAGGAACCACAGGTTATTCAGTAAGGACATATGATTCCATCTCTAGCTGTTTAATAATTATTCTGTACCTACTAATTCATTCAATAAGTAGTTATTTAGTAACTATGAAATATTCAATACATGCTCATTAATAAGTACCTACTAATTATTCACCTATTAGTGAATCACAATCTCATTTACAATCTACTAATTGTTCAATAAAAAGTATTTTTTCAATACCTACTAATTTGTTCAGTAAATACAAATAATTCAATAAGTACATATAATCCCTCTCTTAACTGTTTAATAAATACCTACTAATTTATTCAATAAGTAGTTATTCAGTAACTACAAATTACTGAATACATGTATATGAATAAGTATCTGCTAATTATTCAGAATCTAATTATTATAATTATTATAAGTTGTATTCAATAACTTCAGCAACATTTATATTATGTACTATGGTCAGGACCTACCAAAAGTGCTCCAAGGAAGAACAACCAGGTCCTACTGAGGTCTTAAACACAACAGGCCTTAAAGGATCTGCTGCTGACGTGAGTCTTGGTGCTCCAGATACCACAGCAAGACACCTTCAGAGGTCTTATGGAGTCCAAGCCTCGACAGGTCGGAACTGTTTTGGCGGCATCTACACAAGGAGGAACCTGCACAATATTAGGCAGGTGGTTTTAATGCTATGGCTACTTTGTGTGTGCACTGCTTAGTATATAGGGCACTTCTAGGTTCCACTAATCCCTAACAGAATGTTTATAATCGGGATCATTCTGGACTAGTGCACAAACACATTCAGCCTTCAAAACATTCGTGTTCTATTAGGAATAAAAGGGGTTTAGATGGTTTACTTGGTTGCAAAAGTGCAAGTGATGCAATTTGCTGGGTGTTAAGATGAACTGTGGAAGAACAGAACACCTACATCCAAGCAGAGAGACTTTCCGCTCGTCTGGTGGGACAAAGCAACCCACTGTAACCAAGCTTTGGAAGGTTAGAGAGACATCAGCAGTCCAAAAGTCAGGAAGCATCAGTTCCTTCTGCCCTACAGATCATTTCGGTGCTACAAATGGTTCTGTGAGCGATGGCATGGGACAACCACAGCATTTCAAAAGTTTGTCCAAAAGTTTGTGGACACCCCTTAGTTGCACCCATTGCTGACACAGATGTGCAAATGAACACACACACAGCTTGTCTAGTCCCTGTAGAGAAGTACTGCTACTAGAATAGGACTCTCTGGAGCTAAACCTGAACCTATTGGCACCATGCTGCATAATGCCA
The DNA here is from genome assembly GCF_030463535.1 of Salminus brasiliensis. Taxonomy (NCBI): domain Eukaryota; kingdom Metazoa; phylum Chordata; class Actinopteri; order Characiformes; family Bryconidae; genus Salminus; species Salminus brasiliensis. The sequence continues at coordinate 2,935,433 of NC_132890.1, forward strand.
GGCGTGGGCTATAGAGGGGTATAAAGCCCCCCCAGCATTGAGCTGTGGAGAACTGTGTTCTCTAGAATGATGGTGGTTGGTGCTCCATCTAATACTTTCGGGATGAATTGGGTTGAGTTGGGGATGATGAGGTGAGGTGGTGATCATCAGAACATCCTGACCTCACTAACTAAGCTCTTGTCGCTGAATGCAATAAAATCCGCACAGCAATGTACCTCCAAAATCTAGTAGAAAGCCTTCTTCTCTGGACGGTAGAGACAGTTACTCCAACAAAAGCAGGATCAACTCTTTTTAGTAGTAACAATGAATGAGCAAATGTCCCAATACTTTTGTCCATGTAGTGTATGACCCTCATGGAAGAGCCATCAGAAGACTCACTTTTCAATTTTAGAAACAAGTTTAAATGTAAGATAAGGATTGTATGGAGAACAGAAGAGGTGCAGAATTTAATGAAGAGGAGACCTTTCCAACTGTTAAGCATGGGGGTTTGTGTTGCAGCCAGTGGCACGGCTGCACTTTCCTGCATCTGTATGATGTGTCCTTGTCGCTGCATTTTGACAAATATGCTATCAATGAATAGAAACAAATCCGAGAATGTTGTGTCCGGCTGGAAAAATGGAGTGATCTGCCCTCTAGTGGGAGCCTCCAGTAACACATGTAGCGCCCAGACAAGCATGGGAACAGTTATGTCCACAATGCAGCCGGTTATCTACACAAATGCAAGTCAAGATGGGAAGTTCAGCTCCAGAAAGTAAAAATCCACCCCAGGATTTTGTTCCAACAACTCTGCTCTGCTGCCCAGGCAGTTGGAGCAAAATCCTGGGGCGGATTTTTTTACTTTCTGGCCCTGCACCTTCCATCTCAGCAAGTATATCTCTGCTGGGACACGTGAGAGCTACACCTGACCGAATGGCACGCAGCACCGAGCTAAGTGAAACACTGAGTCTCTCTGAGCAACGCTGGAGGCACGGGACAGCAGAGGGTCTGGCTCTGTGTGTGTGTGTGGTGGGGGGGAACAGACGCTGGAACCCAAGTTTGGCTCCTACTCAATCTGGAGTCCAATCAAATGTAGGCCAGCTCAAGAAGGACTGAAAGCCGCCTTCCTGACCAGGGTCACCAGTGCTTTACAAACACGCTCTCCTCTTAAACACAAACTACTACTAATAATGCGTGACGCATTGCACCTGTCAGTACACACCGCCCGCAGAAACAGCCTCGAGTGAACTTAATGAACACTGAACAACAGCCTCTACTGCGGCTCTGAGCGCTCAGGAGTGGCCTGTAGCTCATTTCAGAGCTTATTTCTTACTAAACATCAGCCTCTCTACACTCACCACACCACACACTGCCTCTTCTGCTCATACACGATACAGACAAAAGTATGTGGACACCTGCTTATTCAATGTATCTTCTGAAATCAGGGGTATTAAAAGAGTTAATCCATGCTTTGGTTGGAGTAACTGTCTCTACTGTCCAGAGAAGAAGACTTTCTACTAGATTTTAGAGCATTATTGCTGTGAGGATTTGATTGCATTCAGCGATGAGAGCGTTAGTGAGGTCAGGATGTTGGATGATGATCACCGTCCCATCTCATCATCCCCATCTCATCCCAAAAGTCCTGAATGGAGCTCCACCATCACCATCATTCCAGAGAACACAGCTCTTCCACTGCTCCACGGTTTAATGCTGGGGGGATTGATACTGTTGCTGAATGCATTCATTAGAAGGGGTGTCCATAAATATTTGGACATATTGTGTATTTCACAAAACCCTGATTTCTCAGTCCTCACCTTTGGCTTAAGGTGGTGTCCACATACTTTTTGACTGCAGCTAATAACCATTTCCAGGCAGCTGTTTCCTCAGTTCGTAAGGTAGTTAAGACATGGCAGTTAACAGAAACGATGGTGGTGGAAATGGTGGAAGAATGGAAATCCGAAAATCCTCCAAATAACTACTGAAAGACTCTTAGCTGCTATAAATAGCGTTTACAAGCTGAAAAGGGTTACTAAGTACTAAGTGCCCGGGAATCGAACCCACAACCCTGTCATCAATAGTCCGGCGCTCTAACCGCTGAGCACCACTACCCTGTATTATTGTTTCTTTTGTCCATTTCATTTCTAGCTCCGTCCCCTGGCAGAAACTAGGGCACCAAAGTGTGATTATTATTATTATTATTATTATTATTATTATTAAGACTGCATTATACAGCGCTTTTCAAGAACCCGAACCCACACAGTATACGGCACGTCACACACAATCTGGAAACACACCTATGATACACACAAATAGGCCGAATAATACACTCGGGCAAGATCTGATGGAGGAGTAGTGTGGGGTAGGCTTGAGGAGATTATATGCGAGAGCAAAACCCATGGAGAGAGAGTTAGACGGTTGAAGCAGCGAAGGAAGAGAATGGATGGGTGGATGGAGGAATGGCAAGTCACCCGGTTCAAGAAGACCTGAGAGTCTGAGAGGGTTTGTAGGGAGCAAGAAGATCAGACGGAGCAGATCTTTTAAGATCCTACGAGCTCTTCAGGGCTTTATAAGTGAGTAGAATATTTTTGTGGTGTTCTACAGGAAGCCAGTCAAGTCCTGGACCTTCGTCCTGGAAGTTTGTGAATGGAAGAAGAGCTAATGCCAGCTAGAAGAGAGTTGCAGTGGGGGGTTGGTCTGAGTTTGGAGATATTGGGGGGAAAATGAAGTTTACAGTCCCAGAGTTGATGTAGGAACGGAGTGTGAGAGGTGAACAGCCTCTGATCACGTCCTGTAGCTCCACAACACGTTCAGATAAGACCCGTCCCGCTGTAAACGTCATGAGGTCTGCTGTGATGAAATGGGCCTGCAGGACGTGTTTGAACGTACCAGCATCTACTGAGCACAGTTACGCAACACAGCCGAGCAGCCGGCAGCCTGATAAGCTGCGGCTCCAGCTGAAGTCTCTCAGTTTCACATTCCGGTTCACAGGCCGGCGAGTGAGGTGCAGTATTTCTCTATCCCACTCACACACACACACACAGAGGAGGCCATGCTTGTATACGGGCACTAAGAGGAAGGAGGCTGATTTGGAGGAGAGAGGAGTGCTGGCCCGGGACGGACCGGTCGGGTCATTGTTATGTTCTTCTGGCCATTGTGAGGCCGAGGAGGAGAGGAGCGAGGAGAGGGGAGGCTGCATCACAGAATGAAGGCCTCAGAACAGTTCCCACATTACAGCCCAGCAGGAGGCCTCACACACACACACACACACACACACACACACACACACAGAGCTCTGCTGAGACTGAGATGTACGTTCTGCTGTTAAGGATACATGATGTGGTAATCGTGCTCCTGCTCAAGGCACAGGCTAAACATGAAGAAACTGGAACAATCCACCTTACATAAGGTGTGTGTGTGTGTGTGTGTGTGTGTGTGTGTTTGTGTGTGTGTGTGTGTGTTTGTGTGAAAGTGAAAAAGAGGATTTAATTCCCTGTTGAACATTAATGTCCTAAATCACCTCAGTGTTTGTGAGAGTGACCTCACTTTGACTGTGCGACCTTTTCCCACATCAGTTCACACACACACACACACACACACACACACACTCATTTAGAACTTGTCTGGTCAGGGCTGTCTTTTCAGGAGAGAAGTTGCCAGATGCCACATTATTATCCATCAAAGCTCAGACGTCCATGTGATGAATTAGGTGAGTGAGGTTTCTTGACAGTGTGTATGTGTGTGTGTGTGTGTGTGTGTGTGTGTGTGTGTGTGTGTGTGTGTGAGTGTGTGTGTGTATAGATCTGACTCATTTGTTAGCTCTTTTATCATTATTTTATCCACACAGCTCTTCTAAAACAGACTTTTATGGATTTTCAGCACATTATTATTTATTAAACATTGAATAGGAGATTCACTCAATGTCACCATAACAGATTTAATCAAGCTACTAAATTATAACAAAGATATAATTATATATAAATATATATTTACTAAAATACATCATATAATATCATAAAGATACTGTTGATTTATTTATATACATTTATATAAAATATTGATATAAAATATTGCCTTCCTCATGCTTCCCACCAGAGAAAGTGACATCACTGAGCCCATGATTTATTTTGATTTGTATTTATTCGATTATTTTATGCAATCTTATTATTATCAGAGATACCACAGTTGACCAGAACATTGGCACACACATAAAATATTATTTACCTACTAAAATAATATAGAATATACAGAGATCCTGTAAGCAATTCAGTTTAAAACTTTATAGAGTAAAAACAAAAAACTGAAAATTAGACTTAATTATTTAATGTAAAATGAAATAAAGAAGGTAAAGGAGGTAAAGACAGTCAATGACGTGTAGCTGGGAGTCATTTAGTTGAGCTATATTTTGTTGTTGTTTTTTGTTTATAATATAAATCAGGCATTATTAATAGAGAAAAATGAATGTAATTAGTATTATTATTCAAAATGGATTTAATAACAATTGTTTTTTAGGAAAAGAGTTTAACTAAGAGATGCTGAATGTACCGATATACTAGAATGACCACTATATATATATATATATATATATAATCAGTTTAATGCAAATTTAGGCAAACAAAAGTAAACAAATCATCTATAAAAAATGCAATTCCTGTTTTACTCAATTCTATTTAACTAATCTGATTTAATTAATTCATCTAATTTAACAGGAAAAAATAAAATGTGAATTTAACAGGAGAAAATGTAGTCATTATATATATATATATTATACTTTATATACTGTTATATTTAAATTATGTATGTATTTTATGTACACATGTAACATTAATATATATATATGTGTGTGTGTGTGTGTGTGTGTGTGTGTGTGTGTGTATTGCAGTTAAGAGGTGTGTCTCGTGTCTCTGTAGAGGAAGTGGACTTGTTTACACTTAGGAAAACAACAACACAGCCCATTTGACCAGGGGTACCCAAACTTTTGCATAATAATGAATAGCTCTGCCTTTCCCAGTGTAATTCCAACCTCTCTCTCTCTCTCTCTCTCTCTCTCTCTCTCACCCACCTGTTGCGCAGTGGTGCGGCTCCGCGTGCCATCAGCAGCATCAGCGCGGTGCAGCACGCGCACAACAACGGCGGCACTTTCATCCCACAGAGCTGAGCACGCGCGAAAGAGGCTGTTCTTCCCGCTGCAGTGTAGGAGAGAGAGAGAGAGAGAGAGAGAGAGCGAGAGAGAGAGAGAGAGAGAGAGAGAGGGAGAGAGAGAGAGAGGGAGAGAAAGAGAGAGAGAGAGAGAGAGAGAGAGAGAGAGAGAGAGTTAGTCCTGATAGGTGAGTCTTCGCTCTCTTTGCTGTCCTGTAGACCAGTGTCCACTCACTCTGCTGCCCGAGAGCACTCCGGTCACTCGTGGTGTTGTCCAGACGCGTCCCTTCGGCTCGAGCGCAGACTCCAGTGTGCAGGACGCGCGCTCCCGTGCAGTTAAATAGTGGGAGGGCGGAGCGCGCGCTGTAAAGATGCAGAGAAGCGATTGACTCGGTTCTGCTTCGGTTGGAGTGGTGTGGATGGTCAGTGGGCGCAGGAGGGGGGGGGCAGTGGTTAGTGGTAAGAGTGCTGGGTTATTGATCACAAGGTTGGGGGGTTGATGCCCAGGTCATGCTATGCTGTCAGTGTTGACCCTTAACCCTCTC